>NW_027663814.1:132500-138691 GCF_964034855.1 Anser brachyrhynchus | reverse complement strand
TTTTTGATGGCAGAAAGTGGCACCGTACGTGTTTTTTCGGGTCTAACTCGGGTTCAGCTTCTTGTTGCGGTTAGGGTTATGTTCAGGGTTGTTAGGAAAGAGTGAAGACGCAGAGTCCTGTTGAGTGTGGGGTTGCGTAAAGGCTCCCCCAGGGAGTTCAGGTGTACCCAAAGGCTTCCGCTGAGAGCACTTTTGGATGGCAGAAAGTGGCACCGTACGTGTTTTTTCGGGTCTAACTCGGGTTCAGCTTCTTGTTCCGGTTAGGCTTATGTTTAGGGTTGTTAGGAAAGAGTGAAAACGCAGAGTCCTGTTGAGTGTGGGGTTGTGTAAAGGCTCCCCCAGGGAGTTCAGGTGTAACCAAAGGCTTCCGCTGAGAGCACTTTTTGATGGCAGAAAGATGCACCGTACGTGTTTTTTCGGGTCTAACTCGGGTTGAGCTTCTTGTTGCGGTTAGGGTTATGTTTAGGGTTGTTAGGAAAGAGTGAAGACGCAGAGTCCTGTTGAGTGTGGGGTTGCGTAAAGGCTCCCCCAGGGAGTTCAGGTGTACCCAAAGGCTTCCGCTGAGAGCACTTTTTGATGGCAGAAAGTGGCACCGTACGTGTTTTTTCGGGTCTAACTCGGGTTCAGCTTCTTGTTGCGGTTAGGGTTATGTTTAGGGTTGTTAGGAAAGAGTGAAGACGCAGAGTCCTGTTGAGTGTGGGGTTGCGTAAAGGCTCCCCCAGGGAGTTCAGGTGTACCCAAAGGCTTCCGCTGAGAGCACTTTTTGATGGCAGAAAGTGGCACCGTACGTGTTTTTTCGGGTCTAACTCGGGTTCAGCTTCTTGTTGCGGTTAGGGTTATGTTTAGGGTTGTTAGGAAAGAGTGAAGACGCAGAGTCCTGTTGAGTGTGAGGTTGCGTAAAGGCTCCCCCAGGGAGTTCAGGTGTACCCAAAGGCTTCCGCTGAGAGCACTTTTTGATGGCAGAAAGTGGCACCGTACGTGTTTTTTCGGGTCTAACTCGGGTTCAGCTTCTTGTTGCGGTTAGGGTTATGTTTAGGGTTGTTAGGAAAGAGTGAAGACGCAGAGTCCTGTTGACTGTGCGGTTGCGTAAAGGCTCCCCCAGGGAGTTCAGGTGTACCCAAAGGCTTCCGCTGAGAGCACTTTTTGATGGCAGAAAGTGGCACCGTACGTGTTTTTTCGGGTCTAACTCGGGTTCAGCTTCTTGTTGCGGTTAGGGTTATGTTTAGGGTTGTTAGGAAAGAGCGAAGACGCAGAGTCCTGTTGAGTGTGGGGTTGCGTAAAGGCTCCCCCAGGGAGTTCAGGTGTACCCAAAGGCTTCCGCTGAGAGCACTTTTTGATGGCAGAAAGTGGCACCGTACGTGTTTTTTCGGGTCTAACTCGGGTTCAGCTTCTTGTTGCGGTTAGGGTTATGTTTAGGGTTGTTAGGAAAGAGTGAAGACGCAGAGTCCTGTTGAGTGTGGGGTTGCGTAAAGGCTCCCCCAGGGAGTTCAGGTGTACCCAAAGGCTTCCGCTGAGAGCACTTTTTGATGGCAGAAAGTGGCACCGTACGTGTTTTTTCGGGTCTAACTCGGGTTCAGCTTCTTGTTGCGGTTAGGGTTATGTTTAGGGTTGTTAGGAAAGAGTGAAGACGCAGAGTCCTGTTGAGTGTGGGGTTGTGTAAAGGCTCCCCCAGGGAGTTCAGGTGTACCCAAAGGCTTCCGCTGAGAGCACTTTTTGATGGCAGAAAGTGGCACCGTACGTGTTTTTTCGGGTCTAACTCGGGTTCAGCTTCTTGTTGCGGTTAGGGTTATGTTTAGGGTTGTTAGGAAAGAGTGAAGACGCAGAGTCCTGTTGAGTGTGGGGTTGTGTAAAGGCTCCCCCAGGGAGTTCAGGTGTACCCAAAGGCTTCCGCTGAGAGCACTTTTTGATGGCAGAAAGTGGCACCGTACGTGTTTTTTCGGGTCTAACTCGGGTTCAGCTTCTTGTTGCGGTTAGGGTTATGTTTAGGGTTGTTAGGAAAGAGTGAAGACGCAGAGTCCTGTTGAGTGTGGGGTTGCGTAAAGGCTCCCCCAGGGAGTTCAGGTGTACCCAAAGGCTTCCGCTGAGAGCACTTTTTGATGGCAGAAAGTGGCACCGTACGTGTTTTTTCGGGTCTAACTCGGGTTCAGCTTCTTGTTGCGGTTAGGGTTATGTTTAGGGTTGTTAGGAAAGAGTGAAGACGCAGAGTCCTGTTGAGTGTGGGGTTGCGTAAAGGCTCCCCCAGGGAGTTCAGGTGTACCCAAAGGCTTCCGCTGAGAGCACTTTTGGATGGCAGAAAGTGGCACCGTACGTGTTTTTTCGGGTCTAACTCGGGTTCAGCTTCTTGTTGCGGTTAGGGTTATGTTTAGGGTTGTTAGGAAAGAGTGAAGACGCAGAGTCCTGTTGAGTGCGGGGTTGCGTAAAGGCTCCCCCAGGGAGTTCAGGTGTACCCAAAGGCTTCCGCTGAGAGCACTTTTTGATGGCAGAAAGTGGCACCGTACGTGTTTTTTCGGGTCTAACTCGGGTTCAGCTTCTTGTTGCGGTTAGGGTTATGTTTAGGGTTGTTAGGAAAGAGTGAAGACGCAGAGTCCTGTTGAGTGTGGGGTTGCGTAAAGGCTCCCCCAGGGAGTTCAGGTGTACCCAAAGGCTTCCGCTGAGAGCACTTTTTGATGGCAGAAAGTGGCACCGTACGTGTTTTTTCGGGTCTAACTCGGGTTCAGCTTCTTGTTGCGGTTAGGGTTATGTTTAGGGTTGTTAGGAAAGAGTGAAGACGCAGAGTCCTGTTGAGTGTGCGGTTGCGTAAAGGCTCCCCCAGGGAGTTCAGGTGTACCCAAAGGCTTCCGCTGAGAGCACTTTTTGATGGCAGAAAGTGGCATCGTACGTGTTTTTTCGGGTCTAACTCGGGTTCAGCTTCTTGTTGCGGTTAGGGTTATGTTTAGGGTTGTTAGGAAAGAGCGAAGACGCAGAGTCCTGTTGAGTGTGGGGTTGCGTAAAGGCTCCCCCAGGGAGTTCAGGTGTTCCCAAAGGCTTCCGCTGAGAGCACTTTTTGATGGCAGAAAGTGGCACCGTACGTGTTTTTTCGGGTCTAACTCGGGTTCAGCTTCTTGTTGCGGTTAGGGTTATGTTTAGGGTTGTTAGGAAAGAGTGAAGACGCAGAGTCCTGTTGAGTGTGGGGTTGCGTAAAGGCTCCCCCAGGGAGTTCAGGTGTACCCAAAGGCTTCCGCTGAGAGCACTTTTTGATGGCAGAAAGTGGCACCGTACGTGTTTTTTCGGGTCTAACTCGGGTTCAGCTTCTTGTTGCGGTTAGGGTTATGTTTAGGGTTGTTAGGAAAGAGTGAAGACGCAGAGTCCTGTTGAGTGTGGGGTTGCGTAAAGGCTCCCCCAGGGAGTTCAGGTGTACCCAAAGGCTTCCGCTGAGAGCACTTTTTGATGGCAGAAAGTGGCACCGTACGTGTTTTTTCGGGTCTAACTCGGGTTGAGCTTCTTGTTGCGGTTAGGGTTATGTTTAGGGTTGTTAGGAAAGAGTGAAGACGCAGAGTCCTGTTGAGTGTGGGGTTGCGTAAAGGCTCCCCCAGGGAGTTCAGGTGTACCCAAAGGCTTCCGCTGAGAGCACTTTTTGATGGCAGAAAGTGGCACCGTACGTGTTTTTTCGGGTCTAACTCGGGTTCAGCTTCTTGTTGCGGTTAGGGTTATGTTTAGGGTTGTTAGGAAAGAGTGAAGACGCAGAGTCCTGTTGAGTGTGGGGTTGCGTAAAGGCTCCCCCAGGGAGTTCAGGTGTACCCAAAGGCTTCCGCTGAGAGCACTTTTTGATGGCAGAAAGTGGCACCGTACGTGTTTTTTCGGGTCTAACTCGGGTTCAGCTTCTTGTTGCGGTTAGGGTTATGTTTAGGGTTGTTAGGAAAGAGTGAAGACGCAGAGTCCTGTTGAGTGTGGGGTTGCGTAAAGGCTCCCCCAGGGAGTTCAGGTGTACCCAAAGGCTTCCGCTGAGAGCACTTTTGGATGGCAGAAAGTGGCACCGTACGTGTTTTTTCGGGTCTAACTCGGGTTGAGCTTCTTGTTGCGGTTAGGGTTATGTTTAGGGTTGTTAGGAAAGAGTGAAGACGCAGAGTCCTGTTGAGTGTGGGGTTGCGTAAAGGCTCCCCCAGGGAGTTCAGGTGTACCCAAAGGCTTCCGCTGAGAGCACTTTTTGATGGCAGAAAGTGGCACCGTACGTGTTTTTTCGGGTCTAACTCGGGTTCAGCTTCTTGTTGCGGTTAGGGTTATGTTTAGGGTTGTTAGGAAAGAGTGAAGACGCAGAGTCCTGTTGAGTGTGGGGTTGCGTAAAGGCTCCGCCAGGGAGTTCAGGTGTACCCAAAGGCTTCCGCTGAGAGCACTTTTTGATGGCAGAAAGTGGCACCGTACGTGTTTTTTCGGGTCTAACTCGGGTTCAGCTTCTTGTTGCGGTTAGGGTTATGTTTAGGGTTGTTAGGAAAGAGTGAAGACGCAGAGTCCTGTTGAGTGTGGGGTTGCGTAAAGGCTCCCCCAGGGAGTTCAGGTGTACCCAAAGGCTTCCGCTGAGAGCACTTTTTGATGGCAGAAAGTGGCACCGTACGTGTTTTTTCGGGTCTAACTCGGGTTCAGCTTCTTGTTGCGGTTAGGGTTATGTTTAGGGTTGTTAGGAAAGAGTGAAGACGCAGAGTCCTGTTGAGTGTGGGGTTGGGTAAAGGCTCCCCCAGGGAGTTCACGTGTACCCAAAGGCTTCCGCTGAGAGCACTTTTTGATGGCAGAAAGTGGCACCGTACGTGTTTTTTCGGGTCTAACTCGGGTTCAGCTTCTTGTTGCGGTTAGGGTTATGTTTAGGGTTGTTAGGAAAGAGTGAAGACGCAGAGTCCTGTTGAGTGTGGGGTTGCGTAAAGGCTCCCCCAGGGAGTTCAGGTGTACCCAAAGGCTTCCGCTGAGAGCACTTTTTGATGGCAGAAAGTGGCACCGTACGTGTTTTTTCGGGTCTAACTCGGGTTCAGCTTCTTGTTGCGGTTAGGGTTATGTTTAGGGTTGTTAGGAAAGAGTGAAGACGCAGAGTCCTGTTGAGTGTGGGGTTGCGTAAAGGCTCCCCCAGGGAGTTCAGGTGTACCCAAAGGCTTCCGCTGAGAGCACTTTTTGATGGCAGAAAGTGGCACCGTACGTGTTTTTTCGGGTCTAACTCGGGTTCAGCTTCTTGTTGCGGTTAGGGTTATGTTTAGGGTTGTTAGGAAAGAGTGAAGACGCAGAGTCCTGTTGAGTGTGGGGTTGCGTAAAGGCTCCCCCAGGGAGTTCAGGTGTACCCAAAGGCTTCCGCTGAGAGCACTTTTTGATGGCAGAAAGTGGCACCGTACGTGTTTTTTCGGGTCTAACTCGGGTTCAGCTTCTTGTTGCGGTTAGGGTTATGTTTAGGGTTGTTAGGAAAGAGTGAAGACGCAGAGTCCTGTTGAGTGTGGGGTTGCGTAAAGGCTCCCCCAGGGAGTTCACGTGTACCCAAAGGCTTCCGCTGAGAGCACTTTTTGATGGCAGAAAGTGGCACCGTACGTGTTTTTTCGGGTCTAACTCGGGTTCAGCTTCTTGTTGCGGTTAGGGTTATGTTCAGGGTTGTTAGGAAAGAGTGAAGACGCAGAGTCCTGTTGAGTGTGGGGTTGCGTAAAGGCTCCCCCAGGGAGTTCAGGTGTACCCAAAGGCTTCCGCTGAGAGCACTTTTGGATGGCAGAAAGTGGCACCGTACGTGTTTTTTCGGGTCTAACTCGGGTTCAGCTTCTTGTTCCGGTTAGGCTTATGTTTAGGGTTGTTAGGAAAGAGTGAAGACGCAGAGTCCTGTTGAGTGTGGGGTTGTGTAAAGGCTCCCCCAGGGAGTTCAGGTGTACCCAAAGGCTTCCGCTGAGAGCACTTTTTGATGGCAGAAAGATGCACCGTACGTGTTTTTTCGGGTCTAACTCGGGTTGAGCTTCTTGTTCCTGTTAGGGTTATGTTTAGGGTTGTTAGGAAAGAGTGAAGACGCAGAGTCCTGTTGAGTGTGGGGTTGCGTAAAGGCTCCCCCAGGGAGTTCAGGTGTACCCAAAGGCTTCCGCTGAGAGCACTTTTTGATGGCAGAAAGTGGCACCGTACGTGTTTTTTCGGGTCTAACTCGGGTTCAGCTTCTTGTTGCGGTTAGGGTTATGTTTAGGGTTGTTAGGAAAGAGTGAAGACGC
>NW_027663814.1:97500-127500 GCF_964034855.1 Anser brachyrhynchus | reverse complement strand
CAGGGAGTTCAGGTGTACCCAAAGGCTTCCGCTGAGAGCACTTTTGGATGGCAGAAAGTGGCACCGTACGTGTTTTTTCGGGTCTAACTCGGGTTGAGCTTCTTGTTGCGGTTAGGGTTATGTTTAGGGTTGTTAGGAAAGAGTGAAGACGCAGAGTCCTGTTGAGTGTGGGGTTGCGTAAAGGCTCCCCCAGGGAGTTCAGGTGTACCCAAAGGCTTCCGCTGAGAGCACTTTTTGATGGCAGAAAGTGGCACCGTACGTGTTTTTTCGGGTCTAACTCGGGTTCAGCTTCTTGTTGCGGTTAGGGTTATGTTTAGGGTTGTTAGGAAAGAGTGAAGACACAGAGTCCTGTTGAGTGTGGGGTTGCGTAAAGGCTCCCCCAGGGAGTTCAGGTGTACCCAAAGGCTTCCGCTGAGAGCACTTTTGGATGGCAGAAAGTGGCACCGTACGTGTTTTTTCGGGTCTAACTCGGGTTCAGCTTCTTGTTGCGGTTAGGGTTATGTTTAGGGTTGTTAGGAAAGAGTGAAGACGCAGAGTCCTGTTGAGTGTGGGGTTGCGTAAAGGCTCCCCCAGGGAGTTCAGGTGTTCCCAAAGGCTTCCGCTGAGAGCACTTTTTGATGGCAGAAAGTGGCACCGTACGTGTTTTTTCGGGTCTAACTCGGGTTCAGCTTCTTGTTGCGGTTAGGGTTATGTTTAGGGTTGTTAGGAAAGAGTGAAGACGCAGAGTCCTGTTGAGTGTGGGGTTGCGTAAAGGCTCCCCCAGGGAGTTCAGGTGTACCCAAAGGCTTCCGCTGAGAGCACTTTTGGATGGCAGAAAGTGGCACCGTACGTGTTTTTTCGGGTCTAACTCGGGTTCAGCTTCTTGTTGCGGTTAGGGTTATGTTTAGGGTTATTAGGAAAGAGTGAAGACGCAGAGTCCTGCTGAGTGTGGGGTTGCGTAAAGGCTCCCCCAGGGAGTTCAGGTGTACCCAAAGGCTTCCGCTGAGAGCACTTTTTGATGGCAGAAAGTGGCACCGTACGTGTTTTTTCGGGTCTAACTCGGGTTGAGCTTCTTGTTGCGGTTAGGGTTATGTTTAGGGTTGTTAGGAAAGAGTGAAGACGCAGAGTCCTGTTGAGTGTGGGGTTGCGTAAAGGCTCCCCCAGGGAGTTCAGGTGTACCCAAAGGCTTCCGCTGAGAGCACTTTTTGATGGCAGAAAGTGGCACCGTACGTGTTTTTTCGGGTCTAACTCGGGTTCAGCTTCTTGTTGCGGTTAGGGTTATGTTTAGGGTTGTTAGGAAAGAGTGAAGACGCAGAGTCCTGTTGAGTGTGGGGTTGCGTAAAGGCTCCCCCAGGGAGTTCAGGTGTACCCAAAGGCTTCCGCTGAGAGCACTTTTTGATGGCAGAAAGTGGCACCGTACGTGTTTTTTCGGGTCTAACTCGGGTTCAGCTTCTTGTTGCGGTTAGGGTTATGTTTAGGGTTGTTAGGAAAGAGTGAAGACGCAGAGTCCTGTTGAGTGTGGGGTTGCGTAAAGGCTCCCCCAGGGAGTTCAGGTGTACCCAAAGGCTTCCGCTGAGAGCACTTTTTGATGGCAGAAAGTGGCACCGTACGTGTTTTTTCGGGTCTAACTCGGGTTGAGCTTCTTGTTCCGGTTAGGCTTATGTTTAGGGTTGTTAGGAAAGAGTGAAGACGCAGAGTCCTGTTGAGTGTGGGGTTGTGTAAAGGCTCCCCCAGGGAGTTCAGGTGTTCCCAAAGGCTTCCGCTGAGAGCACTTTTTGATGGCAGAAAGTGGCACCGTACGTGTTTTTTCGGGTCTAACTCGGGTTCAGCTTCTTGTTGCGGTTAGGGTTATGTTTAGGGTTGTTAGGAAAGAGTGAAGACGCAGAGTCCTGTTGAGTGTGCGGTTCCGTAAAGGCTCCCCCAGGGAGTTCAGGTGTACCCAAAGGCTTCCGCTGAGAGCACTTTTTGATGGCAGAAAGTGGCACCGTACGTGTTTTTTCGGGTCTAACTCGGGTTCAGCTTCTTGTTGCGGTTAGGGTTATGTTTAGGGTTGTTAGGAAAGAGTGAAGACGCAGAGTCCTGTTGAGTGTGGGGTTGCGTAAAGGCTCCCCCAGGGAGTTCAGGTGTACCCAAAGGCTTCCGCTGAGAGCACTTTTTGATGGCAGAAAGTGGCACCGTACGTGTTTTTTCGGGTCTAACTCGGGTTCAGCTTCTTGTTGCGGTTAGGGTTATGTTTAGGGTTGTTAGGAAAGAGTGAAGACGCAGAGTCCTGTTGAGTGTGGGGTTGCGTAAAGGCTCCCCCAGGGAGTTCAGGTGTACCCAAAGGCTTCCGCTGAGAGCACTTTTTGATGGCAGAAAGTGGCACCGTACGTGTTTTTTCGGGTCTAACTCGGGTTCAGCTTCTTGTTGCGGTTAGGGTTATGTTTAGGGTTGTTAGGAAAGAGTGAAGACGCAGAGTCCTGTTGAGTGTGGGGTTGCGTAAAGGCTCCCCCAGGGAGTTCAGGTGTACCCAAAGGCTTCCGCTGAGAGCACTTTTTGATGGCAGAAAGTGGCACCGTACGTGTTTTTTCGGGTCTAACTCGGGTTCAGCTTCTTGTTGCGGTTAGGGTTATGTTTAGGGTTGTTAGGAAAGAGTGAAGACGCAGAGTCCTGTTGAGTGTGGGGTTGCGTAAAGGCTCCCCCAGGGAGTTCAGGTGTACCCAAAGGCTTCCGCTGAGAGCACTTTTTGATGGCAGAAAGTGGCACCGTACGTGTTTTTTCGGGTCTAACTCGGGTTGAGCTTCTTGTTGCGGTTAGGGTTATGTTTAGGGTTGTTAGGAAAGAGTGAAGACGCAGAGTCCTGTTGAGTGTGGGGTTGCGTAAAGGCTCCCCCAGGGAGTTCAGGTGTACCCAAAGGCTTCCGCTGAGAGCACTTTTTGATGGCAGAAAGTGGCACCGTACGTGTTTTTTCGGGTCTAACTCGGGTTCAGCTTCTTGTTGCGGTTAGGGTTATGTTTAGGGTTGTTAGGAAAGAGTGAAGACGCAGAGTCCTGTTGAGTGTGGGGTTGCGTAAAGGCTCCCCCAGGGAGTTCAGGTGTACCCAAAGGCTTCCGCTGAGAGCACTTTTGGATGGCAGAAAGTGGCACCGTACGTGTTTTTTCGGGTCTAACTCGGGTTCAGCTTCTTGTTGCGGTTAGGGTTATGTTTAGGGTTGTTAGGAAAGAGTGAAGACGCAGAGTCCTGTTGAGTGCGGGGTTGCGTAAAGGCTCCCCCAGGGAGTTCAGGTGTACCCAAAGGCTTCCGCTGAGAGCACTTTTTGATGGCAGAAAGTGGCACCGTACGTGTTTTTTCGGGTCTAACTCGGGTTCAGCTTCTTGTTGCGGTTAGGGTTATGTTTAGGGTTGTTAGGAAAGAGTGAAGACGCAGAGTCCTGTTGAGTGTGGGGTTGCGTAAAGGCTCCCCCAGGGAGTTCAGGTGTACCCAAAGGCTTCCGCTGAGAGCACTTTTTGATGGCAGAAAGTGGCACCGTACGTGTTTTTTCGGGTCTAACTCGGGTTCAGCTTCTTGTTGCGGTTAGGGTTATGTTTAGGGTTGTTAGGAAAGAGTGAAGACGCAGAGTCCTGTTGAGTGTGGGGTTGCGTAAAGGCTCCCCCAGGGAGTTCAGGTGTACCCAAAGGCTTCCGCTGAGAGCACTTTTTGATGGCAGAAAGTGGCATCGTACGTGTTTTTTCGGGTCTAACTCGGGTTCAGCTTCTTGTTGCGGTTAGGGTTATGTTTAGGGTTGTTAGGAAAGAGTGAAGACGCAGAGTCCTGTTGAGTGTGGGGTTGCGTAAAGGCTCCCCCAGGGAGTTCAGGTGTACCCAAAGGCTTCCGCTGAGAGCACTTTTTGATGGCAGAAAGTGGCACCGTACGTGTTTTTTCGGGTCTAACTCGGGTTCAGCTTCTTGTTGCGGTTAGGGTTATGTTTAGGGTTGTTAGGAAAGAGTGAAGACGCAGAGTCCTGTTGAGTGTGGGGTTGCGTAAAGGCTCCCCCAGGGAGTTCAGGTGTACCCAAAGGCTTCCGCTGAGAGCACTTTTTGATGGCAGAAAGTGGCACCGTACGTGTTTTTTCGGGTCTAACTCGGGTTCAGCTTCTTGTTGCGGTTAGGGTTATGTTTAGGGTTGTTAGGAAAGAGTGAAGACGCAGAGTCCTGTTGAGTGTGGGGTTGCGTAAAGGCTCCCCCAGGGAGTTCAGGTGTACCCAAAGGCTTCCGCTGAGAGCACTTTTTGATGGCAGAAAGTGGCACCGTACGTGTTTTTTCGGGTCTAACTCGGGTTCAGCTTCTTGTTGCGGTTAGGGTTATGTTTAGGGTTGTTAGGAAAGAGTGAAGACGCACAGTCCTGTTGAGTGTGGGGTTGCGTAAAGGCTCCCCCAGGGAGTTCACGTGTACCCAAAGGCTTCCGCTGAGAGCACTTTTTGATGGCAGAAAGTGGCACCGTACGTGTTTTTTCGGGTCTAACTCGGGTTCAGCTTCTTGTTGCGGTTAGGGTTATGTTTAGGGTTGTTAGGAAAGAGTGAAGACGCAGAGTCCTGTTGAGTGTGGGGTTGCGTAAAGGCTCCCCCAGGGAGTTCAGGTGTACCCAAAGGCTTCCGCTGAGAGCACTTTTTGATGGCAGAAAGTGGCACCGTACGTGTTATTTCGGGTCTAACTCGGGTTCAGCTTCTTGTTGCGGTTAGGGTTATGTTTAGGGTTGTTAGGAAAGAGCGAAGACGCAGAGTCCTGTTGAGTGTGGGGTTGCGTAAAGGCTCCCCCAGGGAGTTCAGGTGTACCCAAAGGCTTCCGCTGAGAGCACTTTTTGATGGCAGAAAGTGGCACCGTACGTGTTTTTTCGGGTCTAACTCGGGTTCAGCTTCTTGTTGCGGTTAGGGTTATGTTTAGGGTTGTTAGGAAAGAGTGAAGACGCAGAGTCCTGTTGAGTGTGGGGTTGCGTAAAGGCTCCCCCAGGGAGTTCAGGTGTACCCAAAGGCTTCCGCTGAGAGCACTTTTTGATGGCAGAAAGTGGCACCGTACGTGTTTTTTCGGGTCTAACTCGGGTTCAGCTTCTTGTTGCGGTTAGGGTTATGTTTAGGGTTGTTAGGAAAGAGTGAAGACGCAGAGTCCTGTTGAGTGTGGGGTTGCGTAAAGGCTCCCCCAGGGAGTTCAGGTGTACCCAAAGGCTTCCGCTGAGAGCACTTTTTGATGGCAGAAAGTGGCACCGTACGTGTTTTTTCGGGTCTAACTCGGGTTCAGCTTCTTGTTGCGGTTAGGGTTATGTTTAGGGTTGTTAGGAAAGAGTGAAGACGCAGAGTCCTGTTGAGTGTGGGGTTGCGTAAAGGCTCCCCCAGGGAGTTCACGTGTACCCAAAGGCTTCCGCTGAGAGCACTTTTTGATGGCAGAAAGTGGCACCGTACGTGTTTTTTCGGGTCTAACTCGGGTTCAGCTTCTTGTTGCGGTTAGGGTTATGTTTAGGGTTGTTAGGAAAGAGTGAAGACGCAGAGTCCTGTTGAGTGTGGGGTTGCGTAAAGGCTCCCCCAGGGAGTTCAGGTGTACCCAAAGGCTTCCGCTGAGAGCACTTTTTGATGGCAGAAAGTGGCACCGTACGTGTTTTTTCGGGTCTAACTCGGGTTGAGCTTCTTGTTGCGGTTAGGGTTATGTTTAGGGTTGTTAGGAAAGAGTGAAGACGCAGAGTCCTGTTGAGTGTGGGGTTGCGTAAAGGCTCCCCCAGGGAGTTCAGGTGTACCCAAAGGCTTCCGCTGAGAGCACTTTTTGATGGCAGAAAGTGGCACCGTACGTGTTTTTTCGGGTCTAACTCGGGTTCAGCTTCTTGTTGCGGTTAGGGTTATGTTTAGGGTTGTTAGGAAAGAGCGAAGACGCAGAGTCCTGTTGAGTGTGGGGTTGCGTAAAGGCTCCCCCAGGGAGTTCAGGTGTACCCAAAGGCTTCCGCTGAGAGCACTTTTTGATGGCAGAAAGTGGCACCGTACGTGTTTTTTCGGGTCTAACTCGGGTTCAGCTTCTTGTTGCGGTTAGGGTTATGTTTAGGGTTGTTAGGAAAGAGTGAAGACGCAGAGTCCTGTTGAGTGTGGGGTTGCGTAAAGGCTCCCCCAGGGAGTTCACGTGTACCCAAAGGCTTCTGCTGAGAGCACTTTTGGATGGCAGAAAGTGGCACCGTACGTGTTTTTTCGGGTCTAACTCGGGTTGAGCTTCTTGTTGCGGTTAGGGTTATGTTTAGGGTTGTTAGGAAAGAGTGAAGACGCAGAGTCCTGTTGAGTGTGGGGTTGCGTAAAGGCTCCCCCAGGGAGTTCAGGTGTACCCAAAGGCTTCCGCTGAGAGCACTTTTGGATGGCAGAAAGTGGCACCGTACGTGTTTTTTCGGGTCTAACTCGGGTTCAGCTTCTTGTTGCGGTTAGGGTTATGTTTAGGGTTGTTAGGAAAGAGTGAAGACGCAGAGTCCTGCTGAGTGCGGGGTTGCGTAAAGGCTCCCCCAGGGAGTTCAGGTGTACCCAAAGGCTTCCGCTGAGAGCACTTTTTGATGGCAGAAAGTGGCACCGTACGTGTTTTTTCGGGTCTAACTCGGGTTCAGCTTCTTGTTGCGGTTAGGGTTATGTTTAGGGTTGTTAGGAAAGAGTGAAGACGCAGAGTCCTGTTGAGTGTGGGGTTGCGTAAAGGCTCCCCCAGGGAGTTCAGGTGTACCCAAAGGCTTCTGCTGAGAGCACTTTTTGATGGCAGAAAGTGGCACCGTACGTGTTTTTTCGGGTCTAACTCGGGTTCAGCTTCTTGTTGCGGTTAGGGTTATGTTTAGGGTTGTTAGGAAAGAGTGAAGACGCAGAGTCCTGTTGAGTGTGCGGTTGCGTAAAGGCTCCCCCAGGGAGTTCAGGTGTACCCAAAGGCTTCCGCTGAGAGCACTTTTTGATGGCAGAAAGTGGCATCGTACGTGTTTTTTCGGGTCTAACTCGGGTTCAGCTTCTTGTTGCGGTTAGGGTTATGTTTAGGGTTGTTAGGAAAGAGTGAAGACGCAGAGTCCTGTTGAGTGTGGGGTTGCGTAAAGGCTCCCCCAGGGAGTTCAGGTGTACCCAAAGGCTTCCGCTGAGAGCACTTTTTGATGGCAGAAAGTGGCACCGTACGTGTTTTTTCGGGTCTAACTCGGGTTCAGCTTCTTGTTGCGGTTAGGGTTATGTTTAGGGTTGTTAGGAAAGAGTGAAGACGCAGAGTCCTGTTGAGTGTGGGGTTGCGTAAAGGCTCCCCCAGGGAGTTCAGGTGTACCCAAAGGCTTCCGCTGAGAGCACATTTGATGGCAGAAAGTGGCACCGTACGTGTTTTTTCGGGTCTAACTCTGGTTCAGCTTCTTGTTGCGGTTAGGGTTATGTTTAGGGTTGTTAGGAAAGAGTGAAGACGCAGAGTCCTGTTGAGTGTGGGGTTGCGTAAAGGCTCCCCCAGGGAGTTCACGTGTACCCAAAGGCTTCCGCTGAGAGCACTTTTGGATGGCAGAAAGTGGCACCGTACGTGTTTTTTCGGGTCTAACTCGGGTTCAGCTTCTTGTTGCGGTTAGGGTTATGTTAGGGTTGTTAGGAAAGAGTGAAGACGCAGAGTCCTGTTGAGTGTGGGGTTGCGTAAAGGCTCCCCCAGGGAGTTCAGGTGTACCCAAAGGCTTCCGCTGAGAGCACTTTTTGATGGCAGAAAGTGGCACCGTACGTGTTTTTTCGGGTCTAACTCGGGTTCAGCTTCTTGTTGCGGTTAGGGTTATGTTTAGGGTTGTTAGGAAAGAGTGAAGACGCAGAGTCCTGTTGAGTGTGGGGTTGCGTAAAGGCTCCCCCAGGGAGTTCAGGTGTACCCAAAGGCTTCCGCTGAGAGCACTTTTTGATGGCAGAAAGTGGCACCGTACGTGTTTTTTCGGGTCTAACTCGGGTTCAGCTTCTTGTTGCGGTTAGGGTTATGTTTAGGGTTGTTAGGAAAGAGTGAAGACGCAGAGTCCTGTTGAGTGTGGGGTTGCGTAAAGGCTCCCCCAGGGAGTTCAGGTGTACCCAAAGGCTTCCGCTGAGAGCACTTTTTGATGGCAGAAAGTGGCACCGTACGTGTTTTTTCGGGTCTAACTCGGGTTGAGCTTCTTGTTGCGGTTAGGGTTATGTTTAGGGTTGTTAGGAAAGAGTGAAGACGCAGAGTCCTGTTGAGTGTGGGGTTGCGTAAAGGCTCCCCCAGGGAGTTCAGGTGTACCCAAAGGCTTCCGCTGAGAGCACTTTTTGATGGCAGAAAGTGGCACCGTACGTGTTTTTTCGGGTCTAACTCGGGTTCAGCTTCTTGTTGCGGTTAGGGTTATGTTTAGGGTTGTTAGGAAAGAGTGAAGACGCAGAGTCCTGTTGAGTGTGGGGTTGCGTAAAGGCTCCCCCAGGGAGTTCAGGTGTACCCAAAGGCTTCCGCTGAGAGCACTTTTTGATGGCAGAAAGTGGCACCGTACGTGTTTTTTCGGGTCTAACTCGGGTTCAGCTTCTTGTTGCGGTTAGGGTTATGTTTAGGGTTGTTAGGAAAGAGCGAAGACGCAGAGTCCTGTTGAGTGTGGGGTTGCGTAAAGGCTCCCCCAGGGAGTTCAGGTGTACCCAAAGGCTTCCGCTGAGAGCACTTTTTGATGGCAGAAAGTGGCACCGTACGTGTTTTTTCGGGTCTAACTCGGGTTCAGCTTCTTGTTGCGGTTAGGGTTATGTTTAGGGTTGTTAGGAAAGAGTGAAGACGCAGAGTCCTGTTGAGTGTGGGGTTGCGTAAAGGCTCCCCCAGGGAGTTCAGGTGTACCCAAAGGCTTCCGCTGAGAGCACTTTTTGATGGCAGAAAGTGGCACCGTACGTGTTTTTTCGGGTCTAACTCGGGTTCAGCTTCTTGTTGCGGTTAGGGTTATGTTTAGGGTTGTTAGGAAAGAGTGAAGACGCAGAGTCCTGTTGAGTGTGGGGTTGCGTAAAGGCTCCCCCAGGGAGTTCAGGTGTACCCAAAGGCTTCCGCTGAGAGCACTTTTTGATGGCAGAAAGTGGCACCGTACGTGTTTTTTCGGGTCTAACTCGGGTTGAGCTTCTTGTTGCGGTTAGGGTTATGTTTAGGGTTGTTAGGAAAGAGTGAAGACGCAGAGTCCTGTTGAGTGTGGGGTTGCGTAAAGGCTCCCCCAGGGAGTTCAGGTGTACCCAAAGGCTTCCGCTGAGAGCACTTTTTGATGGCAGAAAGTGGCACCGTACGTGTTTTTTCGGGTCTAACTCGGGTTGAGCTTCTTGTTGCGGTTAGGGTTATGTTTAGGGTTGTTAGGAAAGAGTGAAGACGCAGAGTCCTGTTGAGTGTGGGGTTGCGTAAAGGCTCCCCCAGGGAGTTCAGGTGTACCCAAAGGCTTCCGCTGAGAGCACTTTTGGATGGCAGAAAGTGGCACCGTACGTGTTTTTTCGGGTCTAACTCGGGTTCAGCTTCTTGTTGCGGTTAGGGTTATGTTTAGGGTTGTTAGGAAAGAGTGAAGACGCAGAGTCCTGTTGAGTGTGGGGTTGCGTAAAGGCTCCCCCAGGGAGTTCAGGTGTACCCAAAGGCTTCCGCTGAGAGCACTTTTTGATGGCAGAAAGTGGCACCGTACGTGTTTTTTCGGGTCTAACTCGGGTTGAGCTTCTTGTTGCGGTTAGGGTTATGTTTAGGGTTGTTAGGAAAGAGTGAAGACGCAGAGTCCTGTTGAGTGTGGGGTTGCGTAAAGGCTCCCCCAGGGAGTTCAGGTGTACCCAAAGGCTTCCGCTGAGAGCACTTTTTGATGGCAGTAAGTGGCACCGTACGTGTTTTTTCGGGTCTAACTCGGGTTCAGCTTCTTGTTGCGGTTAGGGTTATGTTTAGGGTTGTTAGGAAAGAGCGAAGACGCAGAGTCCTGTTGAGTGTGGGGTTGCGTAAAGGCTCCCCCAGGGAGTTCAGGTGTACCCAAAGGCTTCCGCTGAGAGCACTTTTTGATGGCAGAAAGTGGCACCGTACGTGTTTTTTCGGGTCTAACTCGGGTTCAGCTTCTTGTTGCGGTTAGGGTTATGTTTAGGGTTGTTAGGAAAGAGTGAAGACGCAGAGTCCTGTTGAGTGTGGGGTTGCGTAAAGGCTCCCCCAGGGAGTTCAGGTGTACCCAAAGGCTTCCGCTGAGAGCACTTTTTGATGGCAGAAAGTGGCACCGTACGTGTTTTTTCGGGTCTAACTCGGGTTGAGCTTCTTGTTCCGGTTAGGCTTATGTTTAGGGTTGTTAGGAAAGAGTGAAGACGCAGAGTCCTGTTGAGTGTGGGGTTGCGTAAAGGCTCCCCCAGGGAGTTCAGGTGTACCCAAAGGCTTCCGCTGAGAGCACTTTTTGATGGCAGAAAGTGGCACCGTACGTGTTTTTTCGGGTCTAACTCGGGTTCAGCTTCTTGTTGCGGTTAGGGTTATGTTTAGGGTTGTTAGGAAAGAGTGAAGACGCAGAGTCCTGTTGAGTGTGGGGTTGCGTAAAGGCTCCCCCAGGGAGTTCAGGTGTACCCAAAGGCTTCCGCTGAGAGCACTTTTTGATGGCAGAAAGTGGCACCGTACGTGTTTTTTCGGGTCTAACTCGGGTTCAGCTTCTTGTTGCGGTTAGGGTTATGTTTAGGGTTGTTAGGAAAGAGTGAAGACGCAGAGTCCTGTTGAGTGTGGGGTTGCGTAAAGGCTCCCCCAGGGAGTTCAGGTGTACCCAAAGGCTTCCGCTGAGAGCACTTTTGGATGGCAGAAAGTGGCACCGTACGTGTTTTTTCGGGTCTAACTCGGGTTCAGCTTCTTGTTGCGGTTAGGGTTATGTTTAGGGTTGTTAGGAAAGAGTGAAGACGCAGAGTCCTGTTGAGTGTGGGGTTGCGTAAAGGCTCCCCCAGGGAGTTCACGTGTACCCAAAGGCTTCCGCTGAGAGCACTTTTTGATGGCAGAAAGTGGCACCGTACGTGTTTTTTCGGGTCTAACTCGGGTTCAGCTTCTTGTTGCGGTTAGGGTTATGTTTAGGGTTGTTAGGAAAGAGTGAAGACGCAGAGTCCTGTTGAGTGTGGGGTTGCGTAAAGGCTCCCCCAGGGAGTTCACGTGTACCCAAAGGCTTCCGCTGAGAGCACTTTTTGATGGCAGAAAGTGGCACCGTACGTGTTTTTTCGGGTCTAACTCGGGTTCAGCTTCTTGTTGCGGTTAGGGTTATGTTTAGGGTTGTTAGGAAAGAGTGAAGACGCAGAGTCCTGTTGAGTGTGGGGTTGCGTAAAGGCTCCCCCAGGGAGTTCAGGTGTACCCAAAGGCTTCCGCTGAGAGCACTTTTTGATGGCAGAAAGTGGCACCGTACGTGTTTTTTCGGGTCTAACTCGGGTTGAGCTTCTTGTTGCGGTTAGGGTTATGTTTAGGGTTGTTAGGAAAGAGTGAAGACGCAGAGTCCTGTTGAGTGTGGGGTTGCGTAAAGGCTCCCCCAGGGAGTTCAGGTGTACCCAAAGGCTTCCGCTGAGAGCACTTTTTGATGGCAGAAAGTGGCACCGTACGTGTTTTTTCGGGTCTAACTCGGGTTGAGCTTCTTGTTGCGGTTAGGGTTATGTTTAGGGTTGTTAGGAAAGAGTGAAGACGCAGAGTCCTGTTGAGTGTGGGGTTGCGTAAAGGCTCCCCCAGGGAGTTCAGGTGTACCCAAAGGCTTCCGCTGAGAGCACTTTTTGATGGCAGAAAGTGGCACCGTACGTGTTTTTTCGGGTCTAACTCGGGTTCAGCTTCTTGTTGCGGTTAGGGTTATGTTTAGGGTTGTTAGGAAAGAGTGAAGACGCAGAGTCCTGTTGAGTGTGGGGTTGCGTAAAGGCTCCCCCAGGGAGTTCAGGTGTACCCAAAGGCTTCCGCTGAGAGCACTTTTTGATGGCAGAAAGTGGCACCGTACGTGTTTTTTCGGGTCTAACTCGGGTTGAGCTTCTTGTTGCGGTTAGGGTTATGTTTAGGGTTGTTAGGAAAGAGTGAAGACGCAGAGTCCTGTTGAGTGTGGGGTTGCGTAAAGGCTCCCCCAGGGAGTTCAGGTGTACCCAAAGGCTTCCGCTGAGAGCACTTTTTGATGGCAGAAAGTGGCACCGTACGTGTTTTTTCGGGTCTAACTCGGGTTCAGCTTCTTGTTGCGGTTAGGGTTATGTTTAGGGTTGTTAGGAAAGAGCGAAGACGCAGAGTCCTGTTGAGTGTGGGGTTGCGTAAAGGCTCCCCCAGGGAGTTCAGGTGTACCCAAAGGCTTCCGCTGAGAGCACTTTTTGATGGCAGAAAGTGGCACCGTACGTGTTTTTTCGGGTCTAACTCGGGTTCAGCTTCTTGTTGCGGTTAGGGTTATGTTTAGGGTTGTTAGGAAAGAGTGAAGACGCAGAGTCCTGTTGAGTGTGGGGTTGCGTAAAGGCTCCCCCAGGGAGTTCAGGTGTACCCAAAGGCTTCCGCTGAGAGCACTTTTTGATGGCAGAAAGTGGCACCGTACGTGTTTTTTCGGGTCTAACTCGGGTTGAGCTTCTTGTTCCGGTTAGGCTTATGTTTAGGGTTGTTAGGAAAGAGTGAAGACGCAGAGTCCTGTTGAGTGTGGGGTTGCGTAAAGGCTCCCCCAGGGAGTTCAGGTGTACCCAAAGGCTTCCGCTGAGAGCACTTTTTGATGGCAGAAAGTGGCACCGTACGTGTTTTTTCGGGTCTAACTCGGGTTCAGCTTCTTGTTGCGGTTAGGGTTATGTTTAGGGTTGTTAGGAAAGAGTGAAGACGCAGAGTCCTGTTGAGTGTGGGGTTGCGTAAAGGCTCCCCCAGGGAGTTCAGGTGTACCCAAAGGCTTCCGCTGAGAGCACTTTTTGATGGCAGAAAGTGGCACCGTACGTGTTTTTTCGGGTCTAACTCGGGTTCAGCTTCTTGTTGCGGTTAGGGTTATGTTTAGGGTTGTTAGGAAAGAGTGAAGACGCAGAGTCCTGTTGAGTGTGGGGTTGCGTAAAGGCTCCCCCAGGGAGTTCAGGTGTACCCAAAGGCTTCCGCTGAGAGCACTTTTGGATGGCAGAAAGTGGCACCGTACGTGTTTTTTCGGGTCTAACTCGGGTTCAGCTTCTTGTTGCGGTTAGGGTTATGTTTAGGGTTGTTAGGAAAGAGTGAAGACGCAGAGTCCTGTTGAGTGTGGGGTTGCGTAAAGGCTCCCCCAGGGAGTTCACGTGTACCCAAAGGCTTCCGCTGAGAGCACTTTTTGATGGCAGAAAGTGGCACCGTACGTGTTTTTTCGGGTCTAACTCGGGTTGAGCTTCTTGTTGCGGTTAGGGTTATGTTTAGGGTTGTTAGGAAAGAGTGAAGACGCAGAGTCCTGTTGAGTGTGGGGTTGCGTAAAGGCTCCCCCAGGGAGTTCACGTGTACCCAAAGGCTTCCGCTGAGAGCACTTTTTGATGGCAGAAAGTGGCACCATACGTGTTTTTTCGGGTCTAACTCGGGTTCAGCTTCTTGTTGCGGTTAGGGTTATGTTTAGGGTTGTTAGGAAAGAGTGAAGACGCAGAGTCCTGTTGAGTGTGGGGTTGCGTAAAGGCTCCCCCAGGGAGTTCAGGTGTACCCAAAGGCTTCCGCTGAGAGCACTTTTTGATGGCAGAAAGTGGCACCGTACGTGTTTTTTCGGGTCTAACTCGGGTTGAGCTTCTTGTTGCGGTTAGGGTTATGTTTAGGGTTGTTAGGTAAGAGCGAAGACGCAGAGTCCTGTTGAGTGTGGGGTTGCGTAAAGGCTCCCCCAGGGAGTTCAGATGTACCCAAAGGCTTCCGCTGAGAGCACTTTTTGATGGCAGAAAGTGGCACCGTACGTGTTTTTTCGGGTCTAACTCGGGTTCAGCTTCTTGTTGCGGTTAGGGTTATGTTTAGGGTTGTTAGGAAAGAGCGAAGACGCAGAGTCCTGTTGAGTGTGGGGTTGCGTAAAGGCTCCCCCAGGGAGTTCAGGTGTACCCAAAGGCTTCCGCTGAGAGCACTTTTGGATGGCAGAAAGTGGCACCGTACGTGTTTTTTTGGGTCTAACTCGGGTTCAGCTTCTTGTTGCGGTTAGGGTTATGTTTAGGGTTGTTAGGAAAGAGTGAAGACGCAGAGTCCTGTTGAGTGTGGGGTTGCGTAAAGGCTCCCCCAGGGAGTTCAGGTGTACCCAAAGGCTTCCGCTGAGATCACTTTTTGATGGCAGAAAGTGGCACCGTACGTTTTTTTTCGGGTCTAACTCGGGTTCAGCTTCTTGTTGCGGTTAGGGTTATGTTTAGGGTTGTTAGGAAAGAGTGAAGACGCAGAGTCCTGTTGAGTGTGGGGTTGCGTAAAGGCTCCCCCAGGGAGTTCAGGTGTACCCAAAGGCTTCCGCTGAGAGCACTTTTTGATGGCAGAAAGTGGCATCGTACGTGTTTTTTCGGGTCTAACTCGGGTTCAGCTTCTTGTTGCGGTTAGGGTTATGTTTAGGGTTGTTAGGAAAGAGTGAAGACTCAGAGTCCTGTTGAGTGTGGGGTTGCGTAAAGGCTCCCCCAGGGAGTTGAGGTGTACCCAAAGGCTTCCGCTGAGAGCACTTTTTGATGGCAGAAAGTGGCACCGTACGTGTTTTTTCGGGTCTAACTCGGGTTCAGCTTCTTGTTGCGGTTAGGGTTATGTTTAGGGTTGTTAGGAAAGAGTGAAGGCGCAGAGTCCTGTTGAGTGTGGGGTTGCGTAAAGGCTCCCCCAGGGAGTTCAGGTGTACCCAAAGGCTTCCGCTGAGAGCACTTTTTGATGGCAGAAAGTGGCACCGTACGTGTTTTTTCGGGTCTAACTCGGGTTCAGCTTCTTGTTGCGGTTAGGGTTATGTTTAGGGTTGTTAGGAAAGAGTGAAGACGCAGAGTCCTGTTGAGTGTGGGGTTGCGTAAAGGCTCCCCCAGGGAGTTCAGGTGTACCCAAAGGCTTCCGCTGAGAGCACTTTTTGATGGCAGAAAGTGGCACCGTACGTGTTTTTTCGGGTCTAACTCGGGTTCAGCTTCTTGTTGCGGTTAGGGTTATGTTTAGGGTTGTTAGGAAAGAGTGAAGACGCAGAGTCCTGTTGAGTGTGGGGTTGCGTAAAGGCTCCCCCAGGGAGTTCAGGTGTACCCAAAGGCTTCCGCTGAGAGCACTTTTTGATGGCAGAAAGTGGCACCGTACGTGTTTTTTCGGGTCTAACTCGGGTTCAGCTTCTTGTTGCGGTTAGGGTTATGTTTAGGGTTGTTAGGAAAGAGTGAAGACGCAGAGTCCTGTTGAGTGTGGGGTTGCGTAAAGGCTCCCCCAGGGAGTTCAGGTGTACCCAAAGGCTTCCGCTGAGAGCACTTTTTGATGGCAGAAAGTGGCACCGTACGTGTTTTTTCGGGTCTAACTCGGGTTCAGCTTCTTGTTGCGGTTAGGGTTATGTTTAGGGTTGTTAGGAAAGAGTGAAGACGCAGAGTCCTGTTGAGTGTGGGGTTGCGTAAAGGCTCCCCCAGGGAGTTGAGGTGTACCCAAAGGCTTCCGCTGAGAGCACTTTTTGATGGCAGAAAGTGGCACCGTACGTGTTTTTTCGGGTCTAACTCGGGTTGAGCTTCTTGTTGCGGTTAGGGTTATGTTTAGGGTTGTTAGGAAAGAGTGAAGACGCAGAGTCCTGTTGAGTGTGGGGTTGCGTAAAGGCTCCCCCAGGGAGATCAGGTGTACCCAAAGGCTTCCGCTGAGAGCACTTTTTGATGGCAGAAAGTGGCACCGTACGTGTTTTTTCGGGTCTAACTCGGGTTCAGCTTCTTGTTGCGGTTAGGGTTATGTTTAGGGTTGTTAGGAAAGAGCGAAGACGCAGAGTCCTGTTGAGTGTGGGGTTGCGTAAAGGCTCCCCCAGGGAGTTCAGGTGTACCCAAAGGCTTCCGCTGAGAGCACTTTTTGATGGCAGAAAGTGGCACCGTACGTGTTTTTTCGGGTCTAACTCGGGTTCAGCTTCTTGTTGCGGTTAGGGTTATGTTTAGGGTTGTTAGGAAAGAGTGAAGACGCAGAGTCCTGTTGAGTGTGGGGTTGCGTAAAGGCTCCCCCAGGGAGTTCAGGTGTACCCAAAGGCTTCCGCTGAGAGCACTTTTTGATGGCAGAAAGTGGCACCGTACGTGTTTTTTCGGGTCTAACTCGGGTTGAGCTTCTTGTTCCGGTTAGGCTTATGTTTAGGGTTGTTAGGAAAGAGTGAAGACGCAGAGTCCTGTTGAGTGTGGGGTTGCGTAAAGGCTCCCCCAGGGAGTTCAGGTGTACCCAAAGGCTTCCGCTGAGAGCACTTTTTGATGGCAGAAAGTGGCACCGTACGTGTTTTTTCGGGTCTAACTCGGGTTCAGCTTCTTGTTGCGGTTAGGGTTATGTTTAGGGTTGTTAGGAAAGAGTGAAGACGCAGAGTCCTGTTGAGTGTGGGGTTGCGTAAAGGCTCCCCCAGGGAGTTCAGGTGTACCCAAAGGCTTCCGCTGAGAGCACTTTTTGATGGCAGAAAGTGGCACCGTACGTGTTTTTTCGGGTCTAACTCGGGTTCAGCTTCTTGTTGCGGTTAGGGTTATGTTTAGGGTTGTTAGGAAAGAGTGAAGACGCAGAGTCCTGTTGAGTGTGGGGTTGCGTAAAGGCTCCCCCAGGGAGTTCAGGTGTACCCAAAGGCTTCCGCTGAGAGCACTTTTGGATGGCAGAAAGTGGCACCGTACGTGTTTTTTCGGGTCTAACTCGGGTTCAGCTTCTTGTTGCGGTTAGGGTTATGTTTAGGGTTGTTAGGAAAGAGTGAAGACGCAGAGTCCTGTTGAGTGTGGGGTTGCGTAAAGGCTCCCCCAGGGAGTTCAGGTGTACCCAAAGGCTTCTGCTGAGAGCACTTTTGGATGGCAGAAAGTGGCACCGTACGTGTTTTTTCGGGTCTAACTCGGGTTCAGCTTCTTGTTGCGGTTAGGGTTATGTTTAGGGTTGTTAGGAAAGAGTGAAGACGCAGAGTCCTGTTGAGTGTGCGGTTGCGTAAAGGCTCCCCCAGGGAGTTCAGGTGTACCCAAAGGCTTCCGCTGAGAGCACTTTTTGATGGCAGAAAGTGGCACCGTACGTGTTTTTTCGGGTCTAACTCGGGTTCAGCTTCTTGTTGCGGTTAGGGTTA
The DNA here is from genome assembly GCF_964034855.1 of Anser brachyrhynchus. Lineage (NCBI taxonomy): Eukaryota > Metazoa > Chordata > Aves > Anseriformes > Anatidae > Anser > Anser brachyrhynchus. The sequence continues at coordinate 110,472 of NW_027663814.1, read as the reverse complement.
TGTTTAGGGTTGTTAGGAAAGAGTGAAGACGCAGAGTCCTGTTGAGTGTGGGGTTGCGTAAAGGCTCCCCCAGGGAGTTCAGGTGTACCCAAAGGCTTCCGCTGAGAGCACTTTTTGATGGCAGAAAGTGGCACCGTACGTGTTTTTTCGGGTCTAACTCGGGTTGAGCTTCTTGTTGCGGTTAGGGTTATGTTTAGGGTTGTTAGGAAAGAGTGAAGACGCAGAGTCCTGTTGAGTGTGGGGTTGCGTAAAGGCTCCCCCAGGGAGTTCAGGTGTACCCAAAGGCTTCCGCTGAGAGCACTTTTTGATGGCAGAAAGTGGCACCGTACGTGTTTTTTCGGGTCTAACTCGGGTTCAGCTTCTTGTTGCGGTTAGGGTTATGTTTAGGGTTGTTAGGAAAGAGCGAAGACGCAGAGTCCTGTTGAGTGTGGGGTTGCGTAAAGGCTCCCCCAGGGAGTTCAGGTGTACCCAAAGGCTTCCGCTGAGAGCACTTTTTGATGGCAGAAAGTGGCACCGTACGTGTTTTTTCGGGTCTAACTCGGGTTCAGCTTCTTGTTGCGGTTAGGGTTATGTTTAGGGTTGTTAGGAAAGAGTGAAGACGCAGAGTCCTGTTGAGTGTGGGGTTGCGTAAAGGCTCCCCCAGGGAGTTCAGGTGTACCCAAAGGCTTCCGCTGAGAGCACTTTTTGATGGCAGAAAGTGGCACCGTACGTGTTTTTTCGGGTCTAACTCGGGTTGAGCTTCTTGTTGCGGTTAGGGTTATGTTTAGGGTTGTTAGGAAAGAGTGAAGACGCAGAGTCCTGTTGAGTGTGGGGTTGCGTAAAGGCTCCCCCAGGGAGTTCAGGTGTACCCAAAGGCTTCCGCTGAGAGCACTTTTTGATGGCAGAAAGTGGCACCGTACGTGTTTTTTCGGGTCTAACTCGGGTTCAGCTTCTTGTTGCGGTTAGGGTTATGTTTAGGGTTGTTAGGAAAGAGCGAAGACGCAGAGTCCTGTTGAGTGTGGGGTTGCGTAAAGGCTCCCCCAGGGAGTTCAGGTGTACCCAAAGGCTTCCGCTGAGAGCACTTTTTGATGGCAGAAAGTGGCACCGTACGTGTTTTTTCGGGTCTAACTCGGGTTCAGCTTCTTGTTGCGGTTAGGGTTATGTTTAGGGTTGTTAGGAAAGAGTGAAGACGCAGAGTCCTGTTGAGTGTGGGGTTGCGTAAAGGCTCCCCCAGGGAGTTCAGGTGTACCCAAAGGCTTCTGCTGAGAGCACTTTTGGATGGCAGAAAGTGGCACCGTACGTGTTTTTTCGGGTCTAACTCGGGTTCAGCTTCTTGTTGCGGTTAGGGTTATGTTTAGGGTTGTTAGGAAAGAGTGAAGACGCAGAGTCCTGTTGAGTGTGGGGTTGCGTAAAGGCTCCCCCAGGGAGTTCAGGTGTACCCAAAGGCTTCCGCTGAGAGCACTTTTGGATGGCAGAAAGTGGCACCGTACGTGTTTTTTCGGGTCTAACTCGGGTTCAGCTTCTTGTTGCGGTTAGGGTTATGTTTAGGGTTGTTAGGAAAGAGTGAAGACGCAGAGTCCTGTTGAGTGCGGGGTTGCGTAAAGGCTCCCCCAGGGAGTTCAGGTGTACCCAAAGGCTTCTGCTGAGAGCACTTTTTGATGGCAGAAAGTGGCACCGTACGTGTTTTTTCGGGTCTAACTCGGGTTCAGCTTCTTGTTGCGGTTAGGGTTATGTTTAGGGTTGTTAGGAAAGAGTGAAGACGCAGAGTCCTGTTGAGTGTGCGGTTGCGTAAAGGCTCCCCCAGGGAGTTCAGGTGTACCCAAAGGCTTCCGCTGAGAGCACTTTTTGATGGCAGAAAGTGGCATCGTACGTGTTTTTTCGGGTCTAACTCGGGTTGAGCTTCTTGTTGCGGTTAGGGTTATGTTTAGGGTTGTTAGGAAAGAGTGAAGACGCAGAGTCCTGTTGAGTGTGGGGTTGCGTAAAGGCTCCCCCAGGGAGTTCAGGTGTACCCAAAGGCTTCCGCTGAGAGCACTTTTTGATGGCAGAAAGTGGCACCGTACGTGTTTTTTCGGGTCTAACTCGGGTTCAGCTTCTTGTTGCGGTTAGGGTTATGTTTAGGGTTGTTAGGAAAGAGTGAAGACGCAGAGTCCTGTTGAGTGTGGGGTTGCGTAAAGGCTCCCCCAGGGAGTTCAGGTGTACCCAAAGGCTTCCGCTGAGAGCACATTTGATGGCAGAAAGTGGCACCGTACGTGTTTTTTCGGGTCTAACTCTGGTTCAGCTTCTTGTTGCGGTTAGGGTTATGTTTAGGGTTGTTAGGAAAGAGTGAAGACGCAGAGTCCTGTTGAGTGTGGGGTTGCGTAAAGGCTCCCCCAGGGAGTTCACGTGTACCCAAAGGCTTCCGCTGAGAGCACTTTTGGATGGCAGAAAGTGGCACCGTACGTGTTTTTTCGGGTCTAACTCGGGTTCAGCTTCTTGTTGCGGTTAGGGTTATGTTAGGGTTGTTAGGAAAGAGTGAAGACGCAGAGTCCTGTTGAGTGTGGGGTTGCGTAAAGGCTCCCCCAGGGAATTCAGGTGTACCCAAAGGCTTCCGCTGAGAGCACTTTTTGATGGCAGAAAGTGGCACCGTACGTGTTTTTTCGGGTCTAACTCGGGTTGAGCTTCTTGTTGCGGTTAGGGTTATGTTTAGGGTTGTTAGGAAAGAGTGAAGACGCAGAGTCCTGTTGAGTGTGGGGTTGCGTAAAGGCTCCCCCAGGGAGTTCAGGTGTACCCAAAGGCTTCCGCTGAGAGCACTTTTTGATGGCAGAAAGTGGCACCGTACGTGTTTTTTCGGGTCTAACTCGGGTTCAGCTTCTTGTTGCGGTTAGGGTTATGTTTAGGGTTGTTAGGAAAGAGTGAAGACGCAGAGTCCTGTTGAGTGTGGGGTTGCGTAAAGGCTCCCCCAGGGAGTTCAGGTGTACCCAAAGGCTTCCGCTGAGAGCACTTTTTGATGGCAGAAAGTGGCACCGTACGTGTTTTTTCGGGTCTAACTCGGGTTGAGCTTCTTGTTGCGGTTAGGGTTATGTTTAGGGTTGTTAGGAAAGAGTGAAGACGCAGAGTCCTGTTGAGTGTGGGGTTGCGTAAAGGCTCCCCCAGGGAGTTCAGGTGTACCCAAAGGCTTCCGCTGAGAGCACTTTTTGATGGCAGAAAGTGGCACCGTACGTGTTTTTTCGGGTCTAACTCGGGTTCAGCTTCTTGTTGCGGTTAGGGTTATGTTTAGGGTTGTTAGGAAAGAGTGAAGACGCAGAGTCCTGTTGAGTGTGGGGTTGCGTAAAGGCTCCCCCAGGGAGTTCAGGTGTACCCAAAGGCTTCCGCTGAGAGCACTTTTTGATGGCAGAAAGTGGCACCGTACGTGTTTTTTCGGGTCTAACTCGGGTTCAGCTTCTTGTTGCGGTTAGGGTTATGTTTAGGGTTGTTAGGAAAGAGCGAAGACGCAGAGTCCTGTTGAGTGTGGGGTTGCGTAAAGGCTCCCCCAGGGAGTTCAGGTGTACCCAAAGGCTTCCGCTGAGAGCACTTTTTGATGGCAGAAAGTGGCACCGTACGTGTTTTTTCGGGTCTAACTCGGGTTCAGCTTCTTGTTGCGGTTAGGGTTATGTTTAGGGTTGTTAGGAAAGAGTGAAGACGCAGAGTCCTGTTGAGTGTGGGGTTGCGTAAAGGCTCCCCCAGGGAGTTCAGGTGTACCCAAAGGCTTCCGCTGAGAGCACTTTTTGATGGCAGAAAGTGGCACCGTACGTGTTTTTTCGGGTCTAACTCGGGTTGAGCTTCTTGTTGCGGTTAGGGTTATGTTTAGGGTTGTTAGGAAAGAGTGAAGACGCAGAGTCCTGTTGAGTGTGGGGTTGCGTAAAGGCTCCCCCAGGGAGTTCAGGTGTACCCAAAGGCTTCCGCTGAGAGCACTTTTTGATGGCAGAAAGTGGCACCGTACGTGTTTTTTCGGGTCTAACTCGGGTTGAGCTTCTTGTTGCGGTTAGGGTTATGTTTAGGGTTGTTAGGAAAGAGTGAAGACGCAGAGTCCTGTTGAGTGTGGGGTTGCGTAAAGGCTCCCCCAGGGAGTTCAGGTGTACCCAAAGGCTTCCGCTGAGAGCACTTTTTGATGGCAGAAAGTGGCACCGTACGTGTTTTTTCGGGTCTAACTCGGGTTGAGCTTCTTGTTGCGGTTAGGGTTATGTTTAGGGTTGTTAGGAAAGAGTGAAGACGCAGAGTCCTGTTGAGTGTGGGGTTGCGTAAAGGCTCCCCCAGGGAGTTCAGGTGTACCCAAAGGCTTCCGCTGAGAGCACTTTTGGATGGCAGAAAGTGGCACCGTACGTGTTTTTTCGGGTCTAACTCGGGTTCAGCTTCTTGTTGCGGTTAGGGTTATGTTTAGGGTTGTTAGGAAAGAGTGAAGACGCAGAGTCCTGTTGAGTGTGGGGTTGCGTAAAGGCTCCCCCAGGGAGTTCAGGTGTACCCAAAGGCTTCCGCTGAGAGCACTTTTTGATGGCAGAAAGTGGCACCGTACGTGTTTTTTCGGGTCTAACTCGGGTTGAGCTTCTTGTTGCGGTTAGGGTTATGTTTAGGGTTGTTAGGAAAGAGTGAAGACGCAGAGTCCTGTTGAGTGTGGGGTTGCGTAAAGGCTCCCCCAGGGAGTTCAGGTGTACCCAAAGGCTTCCGCTGAGAGCACTTTTTGATGGCAGAAAGTGGCACCGTACGTGTTTTTTCGGGTCTAACTCGGGTTCAGCTTCTTGTTGCGGTTAGGGTTATGTTTAGGGTTGTTAGGAAAGAGCGAAGACGCAGAGTCCTGTTGAGTGTGGGGTTGCGTAAAGGCTCCCCCAGGGAGTTCAGGTGTACCCAAAGGCTTCCGCTGAGAGCACTTTTTGATGGCAGAAAGTGGCACCGTACGTGTTTTTTCGGGTCTAACTCGGGTTCAGCTTCTTGTTGCGGTTAGGGTTATGTTTAGGGTTGTTAGGAAAGAGTGAAGACGCAGAGTCCTGTTGAGTGTGGGGTTGCGTAAAGGCTCCCCCAGGGAGTTCAGGTGTACCCAAAGGCTTCCGCTGAGAGCACTTTTTGATGGCAGAAAGTGGCACCGTACGTGTTTTTTCGGGTCTAACTCGGGTTGAGCTTCTTGTTCCGGTTAGGCTTATGTTTAGGGTTGTTAGGAAAGAGTGAAGACGCAGAGTCCTGTTGAGTGTGGGGTTGCGTAAAGGCTCCCCCAGGGAGTTCAGGTGTACCCAAAGGCTTCCGCTGAGAGCACTTTTTGATGGCAGAAAGTGGCACCGTACGTGTTTTTTCGGGTCTAACTCGGGTTCAGCTTCTTGTTGCGGTTAGGGTTATGTTTAGGGTTGTTAGGAAAGAGTGAAGACGCAGAGTCCTGTTGAGTGTGGGGTTGCGTAAAGGCTCCCCCAGGGAGTTCAGGTGTACCCAAAGGCTTCCGCTGAGAGCACTTTTTGATGGCAGAAAGTGGCACCGTACGTGTTTTTTCGGGTCTAACTCGGGTTCAGCTTCTTGTTGCGGTTAGGGTTATGTTTAGGGTTGTTAGGAAAGAGTGAAGACGCAGAGTCCTGTTGAGTGTGGGGTTGCGTAAAGGCTCCCCCAGGGAGTTCAGGTGTACCCAAAGGCTTCCGCTGAGAGCACTTTTGGATGGCAGAAAGTGGCACCGTACGTGTTTTTTCGGGTCTAACTCGGGTTCAGCTTCTTGTTGCGGTTAGGGTTATGTTTAGGGTTGTTAGGAAAGAGTGAAGACGCAGAGTCCTGTTGAGTGTGGGGTTGCGTAAAGGCTCCCCCAGGGAGTTCAGGTGTACCCAAAGGCTTCCGCTGAGAGCACTTTTTGATGGCAGAAAGTGGCACCGTACGTGTTTTTTCGGGTCTAACTCGGGTTCAGCTTCTTGTTGCGGTTAGGGTTATGTTTAGGGTTGTTAGGAAAGAGTGAAGACGCAGAGTCCTGTTGAGTGTGGGGTTGCGTAAAGGCTCCCCCAGGGAGTTCACGTGTACCCAAAGGCTTCCGCTGAGAGCACTTTTTGATGGCAGAAAGTGGCACCGTACGTGTTTTTTCGGGTCTAACTCGGGTTCAGCTTCTTGTTGCGGTTAGGGTTATGTTTAGGGTTGTTAGGAAAGAGTGAAGACGCAGAGTCCTGTTGAGTGTGGGGTTGCGTAAAGGCTCCCCCAGGGAGTTCAGGTGTACCCAAAGGCTTCCGCTGAGAGCACTTTTTGATGGCAGAAAGTGGCACCGTACGTGTTTTTTCGGGTCTAACTCGGGTTGAGCTTCTTGTTGCGGTTAGGGTTATGTTTAGGGTTGTTAGGAAAGAGTGAAGACGCAGAGTCCTGTTGAGTGTGGGGTTGCGTAAAGGCTCCCCCAGGGAGTTCAGGTGTACCCAAAGGCTTCCGCTGAGAGCACTTTTTGATGGCAGAAAGTGGCACCGTACGTGTTTTTTCGGGTCTAACTCGGGTTCAGCTTCTTGTTGCGGTTAGGGTTATGTTTAGGGTTGTTAGGAAAGAGTGAAGACGCAGAGTCCTGTTGAGTGTGGGGTTGCGTAAAGGCTCCCCCAGGGAGTTCAGGTGTACCCAAAGGCTTCCGCTGAGAGCACTTTTTGATGGCAGAAAGTGGCACCGTACGTGTTTTTTCGGGTCTAACTCGGGTTCAGCTTCTTGTTGCGGTTAGGGTTATGTTTAGGGTTGTTAGGAAAGAGCGAAGACGCAGAGTCCTGTTGAGTGTGGGGTTGCGTAAAGGCTCCCCCAGGGAGTTCAGGTGTACCCAAAGGCTTCCGCTGAGAGCACTTTTTGATGGCAGAAAGTGGCACCGTACGTGTTTTTTCGGGTCTAACTCGGGTTCAGCTTCTTGTTGCGGTTAGGGTTATGTTTAGGGTTGTTAGGAAAGAGTGAAGACGCAGAGTCCTGTTGAGTGTGGGGTTGCGTAAAGGCTCCCCCAGGGAGTTCAGGTGTACCCAAAGGCTTCCGCTGAGAGCACTTTTTGATGGCAGAAAGTGGCACCGTACGTGTTTTTTCGGGTCTAACTCGGGTTGAGCTTCTTGTTCCGGTTAGGCTTATGTTTAGGGTTGTTAGGAAAGAGTGAAGACGCAGAGTCCTGTTGAGTGTGGGGTTGCGTAAAGGCTCCCCCAGGGAGTTCAGGTGTACCCAAAGGCTTCCGCTGAGAGCACTTTTTGATGGCAGAAAGTGGCACCGTACGTGTTTTTTCGGGTCTAACTCGGGTTCAGCTTCTTGTTGCGGTTAGGGTTATGTTTAGGGTTGTTAGGAAAGAGTGAAGACGCAGAGTCCTGTTGAGTGTGGGGTTGCGTAAAGGCTCCCCCAGGGAGTTCAGGTGTACCCAAAGGCTTCCGCTGAGAGCACTTTTTGATGGCAGAAAGTGGCACCGTACGTGTTTTTTCGGGTCTAACTCGGGTTCAGCTTCTTGTTGCGGTTAGGGTTATGTTTAGGGTTGTTAGGAAAGAGTGAAGACGCAGAGTCCTGTTGAGTGTGGGGTTGCGTAAAGGCTCCCCCAGGGAGTTCAGGTGTACCCAAAGGCTTCCGCTGAGAGCACTTTTGGATGGCAGAAAGTGGCACCGTACGTGTTTTTTCGGGTCTAACTCGGGTTCAGCTTCTTGTTGCGGTTAGGGTTATGTTTAGGGTTGTTAGGAAAGAGTGAAGACGCAGAGTCCTGTTGAGTGTGGGGTTGCGTAAAGGCTCCCCCAGGGAGTTCAGGTGTACCCAAAGGCTTCCGCTGAGAGCACTTTTTGATGGCAGAAAGTGGCACCGTACGTGTTTTTTCGGGTCTAACTCGGGTTCAGCTTCTTGTTGCGGTTAGGGTTATGTTTAGGGTTGTTAGGAAAGAGTGAAGACGCAGAGTCCTGTTGAGTGTGGGGTTGCGTAAAGGCTCCCCCAGGGAGTTCACGTGTACCCAAAGGCTTCCGCTGAGAGCACTTTTTGATGGCAGAAAGTGGCACCGTACGTGTTTTTTCGGGTCTAACTCGGGTTCAGCTTCTTGTTGCGGTTAGGGTTATGTTTAGGGTTGTTAGGAAAGAGTGAAGACGCAGAGTCCTGTTGAGTGTGGGGTTGCGTAAAGGCTCCCCCAGGGAGTTCAGGTGTACCCAAAGGCTTCCGCTGAGAGCACTTTTTGATGGCAGAAAGTGGCACCGTACGTGTTTTTTCGGGTCTAACTCGGGTTGAGCTTCTTGTTGCGGTTAGGGTTATGTTTAGGGTTGTTAGGAAAGAGTGAAGACGCAGAGTCCTGTTGAGTGTGGGGTTGCGTAAAGGCTCCCCCAGGGAGTTCAGGTGTACCCAAAGGCTTCCGCTGAGAGCACTTTTTGATGGCAGAAAGTGGCACCGTACGTGTTTTTTCGGGTCTAACTCGGGTTGAGCTTCTTGTTGCGGTTAGGGTTATGTTTAGGGTTGTTAGGAAAGAGTGAAGACGCAGAGTCCTGTTGAGTGTGGGGTTGCGTAAAGGCTCCCCCAGGGAGTTCAGGTGTACCCAAAGGCTTCCGCTGAGAGCACTTTTTGATGGCAGAAAGTGGCACCGTACGTGTTTTTTCGGGTCTAACTCGGGTTCAGCTTCTTGTTGCGGTTAGGGTTATGTTTAGGGTTGTTAGGAAAGAGTGAAGACGCAGAGTCCTGTTGAGTGTGGGGTTGCGTAAAGGCTCCCCCAGGGAGTTCAGGTGTACCCAAAGGCTTCCGCTGAGAGCACTTTTTGATGGCAGAAAGTGGCACCGTACGTGTTTTTTCGGGTCTAACTCGGGTTGAGCTTCTTGTTGCGGTTAGGGTTATGTTTAGGGTTGTTAGGAAAGAGTGAAGACGCAGAGTCCTGTTGAGTGTGGGGTTGCGTAAAGGCTCCCCCAGGGAGTTCAGGTGTACCCAAAGGCTTCCGCTGAGAGCACTTTTTGATGGCAGAAAGTGGCACCGTACGTGTTTTTTCGGGTCTAACTCGGGTTCAGCTTCTTGTTGCGGTTAGGGTTATGTTTAGGGTTGTTAGGAAAGAGCGAAGACGCAGAGTCCTGTTGAGTGTGGGGTTGCGTAAAGGCTCCCCCAGGGAGTTCAGGTGTACCCAAAGGCTTCCGCTGAGAGCACTTTTTGATGGCAGAAAGTGGCACCGTACGTGTTTTTTCGGGTCTAACTCGGGTTCAGCTTCTTGTTGCGGTTAGGGTTATGTTTAGGGTTGTTAGGAAAGAGTGAAGACGCAGAGTCCTGTTGAGTGTGGGGTTGCGTAAAGGCTCCCCCAGGGAGTTCAGGTGTACCCAAAGGCTTCCGCTGAGAGCACTTTTTGATGGCAGAAAGTGGCACCGTACGTGTTTTTTCGGGTCTAACTCGGGTTCAGCTTCTTGTTGCGGTTAGGGTTATGTTTAGGGTTGTTAGGAAAGAGTGAAGACGCAGAGTCCTGTTGAGTGTGGGGTTGCGTAAAGGCTCCCCCAGGGAGTTCAGGTGTACCCAAAGGCTTCCGCTGAGAGCACTTTTTGATGGCAGAAAGTGGCACCGTACGTGTTTTTTCGGGTCTAACTCGGGTTCAGCTTCTTGTTGCGGTTAGGGTTATGTTTAGGGTTGTTAGGAAAGAGTGAAGACGCAGAGTCCTGTTGAGTGTGGGGTTGCGTAAAGGCTCCCCCAGGGAGTTCAGGTGTACCCAAAGGCTTCCGCTGAGAGCACTTTTGGATGGCAGAAAGTGGCACCGTACGTGTTTTTTCGGGTCTAACTCGGGTTCAGCTTCTTGTTGCGGTTAGGGTTATGTTTAGGGTTGTTAGGAAAGAGTGAAGACGCAGAGTCCTGTTGAGTGTGGGGTTGCGTAAAGGCTCCCCCAGGGAGTTCACGTGTACCCAAAGGCTTCCGCTGAGAGCACTTTTTGATGGCAGAAAGTGGCACCGTACGTGTTTTTTCGGGTCTAACTCGGGTTGAGCTTCTTGTTGCGGTTAGGGTTATGTTTAGGGTTGTTAGGAAAGAGTGAAGACGCAGAGTCCTGTTGAGTGTGGGGTTGCGTAAAGGCTCCCCCAGGGAGTTCACGTGTACCCAAAGGCTTCCGCTGAGAGCACTTTTTGATGGCAGAAAGTGGCACCATACGTGTTTTTTCGGGTCTAACTCGGGTTCAGCTTCTTGTTGCGGTTAGGGTTATGTTTAGGGTTGTTAGGAAAGAGTGAAGACGCAGAGTCCTGTTGAGTGTGGGGTTGCGTAAAGGCTCCCCCAGGGAGTTCAGGTGTACCCAAAGGCTTCCGCTGAGAGCACTTTTTGATGGCAGAAAGTGGCACCGTACGTGTTTTTTCGGGTCTAACTCGGGTTGAGCTTCTTGTTGCGGTTAGGGTTATGTTTAGGGTTGTTAGGTAAGAGCGAAGACGCAGAGTCCTGTTGAGTGTGGGGTTGCGTAAAGGCTCCCCCAGGGAGTTCAGATGTACCCAAAGGCTTCCGCTGAGAGCACTTTTTGATGGCAGAAAGTGGCACCGTACGTGTTTTTTCGGGTCTAACTCGGGTTCAGCTTCTTGTTGCGGTTAGGGTTATGTTTAGGGTTGTTAGGAAAGAGCGAAGACGCAGAGTCCTGTTGAGTGTGGGGTTGCGTAAAGGCTCCCCCAGGGAGTTCAGGTGTACCCAAAGGCTTCCGCTGAGAGCACTTTTGGATGGCAGAAAGTGGCACCGTACGTGTTTTTTTGGGTCTAACTCGGGTTCAGCTTCTTGTTGCGGTTAGGGTTATGTTTAGGGTTGTTAGGAAAGAGTGAAGACGCAGAGTCCTGTTGAGTGTGGGGTTGCGTAAAGGCTCCCCCAGGGAGTTCAGGTGTACCCAAAGGCTTCCGCTGAGATCACTTTTTGATGGCAGAAAGTGGCACCGTACGTTTTTTTTCGGGTCTAACTCGGGTTCAGCTTCTTGTTGCGGTTAGGGTTATGTTTAGGGTTGTTAGGAAAGAGTGAAGACGCAGAGTCCTGTTGAGTGTGGGGTTGCGTAAAGGCTCCCCCAGGGAGTTCAGGTGTACCCAAAGGCTTCCGCTGAGAGCACTTTTTGATGGCAGAAAGTGGCATCGTACGTGTTTTTTCGGGTCTAACTCGGGTTCAGCTTCTTGTTGCGGTTAGGGTTATGTTTAGGGTTGTTAGGAAAGAGTGAAGACTCAGAGTCCTGTTGAGTGTGGGGTTGCGTAAAGGCTCCCCCAGGGAGTTGAGGTGTACCCAAAGGCTTCCGCTGAGAGCACTTTTTGATGGCAGAAAGTGGCACCGTACGTGTTTTTTCGGGTCTAACTCGGGTTCAGCTTCTTGTTGCGGTTAGGGTTATGTTTAGGGTTGTTAGGAAAGAGTGAAGGCGCAGAGTCCTGTTGAGTGTGGGGTTGCGTAAAGGCTCCCCCAGGGAGTTCAGGTGTACCCAAAGGCTTCCGCTGAGAGCACTTTTTGATGGCAGAAAGTGGCACCGTACGTGTTTTTTCGGGTCTAACTCGGGTTCAGCTTCTTGTTGCGGTTAGGGTTATGTTTAGGGTTGTTAGGAAAGAGTGAAGACGCAGAGTCCTGTTGAGTGTGGGGTTGCGTAAAGGCTCCCCCAGGGGCTCCCCCAGGGAGTTCAGGTGTACCCAAAGGCTTCCGCTGAGAGCACTTTTTGATGGCAGAAAGTGGCACCGTACGTGTTTTTTCGGGTCTAACTCGGGTTCAGCTTCTTGTTGCGGTTAGGGTTATGTTTAGGGTTGTTAGGAAAGAGTGAAGACGCAGAGTCCTGTTGAGTGTGGGGTTGCGTAAAGGCTCCCCCAGGGAGTTCAGGTGTACCCAAAGGCTTCCGCTGAGAGCACTTTTTGATGGCAGAAAGTGGCACCGTACGTGTTTTTTCGGGTCTAACTCGGGTTGAGCTTCTTGTTGCGGTTAGGGTTATGTTTAGGGTTGTTAGGAAAGAGTGAAGACGCAGAGTCCTGTTGAGTGTGGGGTTGCGTAAAGGCTCCCCCAGGGAGTTCAGGTGTACCCAAAGGCTTCCGCTGAGAGCACTTTTTGATGGCAGAAAGTGGCACCGTACGTGTTTTTTCGGGTCTAACTCGGGTTCAGCTTCTTGTTGCGGTTAGGGTTATGTTTAGGGTTGTTAGGAAAGAGTGAAGACGCAGAGTCCTGTTGAGTGTGGGGTTGCGTAAAGGCTCCCCCAGGGAGTTCAGGTGTACCCAAAGGCTTCCGCTGAGAGCACTTTTTGATGGCAGAAAGTTGCACCGTACGTGTTTTTTCGGGTCTAACTCGGGTTGAGCTTCTTGTTGCGGTTAGGGTTATGTTTAGGGTTGTTAGGAAAGAGTGAAGACGCAGAGTCCTGTTGAGTGTGGGGTTGCGTAAAGGCTCCCCCAGGGAGATCAGGTGTACCCAAAGGCTTCCGCTGAGAGCACTTTTTGATGGCAGAAAGTGGCACCGTACGTGTTTTTTCGGGTCTAACTCGGGTTCAGCTTCTTGTTGCGGTTAGGGTTATGTTTAGGGTTGTTAGGAAAGAGCGAAGACGCAGAGTCCTGTTGAGTGTGGGGTTGCGTAAAGGCTCCCCCAGGGAGTTCAGGTGTACCCAAAGGCTTCCGCTGAGAGCACTTTTTGATGGCAGAAAGTGGCACCGTACGTGTTTTTTCGGGTCTAACTCGGGTTCAGCTTCTTGTTGCGGTTAGGGTTATGTTTAGGGTTGTTAGGAAAGAGTGAAGACGCAGAGTCCTGTTGAGTGTGGGGTTGCGTAAAGGCTCCCCCAGGGAGTTCAGGTGTACCCAAAGGCTTCCGCTGAGAGCACTTTTTGATGGCAGAAAGTGGCACCGTACGTGTTTTTTCGGGTCTAACTCGGGTTGAGCTTCTTGTTCCGGTTAGGCTTATGTTTAGGGTTGTTAGGAAAGAGTGAAGACGCAGAGTCCTGTTGAGTGTGGGGTTGCGTAAAGGCTCCCCCAGGGAGTTCAGGTGTACCCAAAGGCTTCCGCTGAGAGCACTTTTTGATGGCAGAAAGTGGCACCGTACGTGTTTTTTCGGGTCTAACTCGGGTTCAGCTTCTTGTTGCGGTTAGGGTTATGTTTAGGGTTGTTAGGAAAGAGTGAAGACGCAGAGTCCTGT
>NW_027663814.1:80000-85000 GCF_964034855.1 Anser brachyrhynchus | reverse complement strand
GAGTGAAGACGCAGAGTCCTGTTGAGTGTGCGGTTGCGTAAAGGCTCCCCCAGGGAGTTCAGGTGTACCCAAAGGCTTCCGCTGAGAGCACTTTTTGATGGCAGAAAGTGGCACCGTACGTGTTTTTTCGGGTCTAACTCGGGTTGAGGTTCTTGTTGCGGGTAGGGTTATGTTTAGGGTTGTTAGGAAAGAGTGAAGACGCAGAGTCCTGTTGAGTGCGGGGTTGCGTAAAGGCTCCCCCAGGGAGTTCAGGTGTACCCAAAGGCTTCCGCTGAGAGCACTTTTGGATGGCAGAAAGTGGCACCGTACGTGTTTTTTCGGGTCTAACTCGGGTTCAGCTTCTTGTTGCGGTTAGGGTTATGTTTAGGGTTGTTAGGAAAGAGTGAAGACGCAGAGTCCTGTTGAGTGTGGGGTTGCGTAAAGGCTCCCCCAGGGAGTTCAGGTGTACCCAAAGGCTTCCGCTGAGAGCACTTTTTGATGGCAGAAAGTGGCACCGTACGTGTTTTTTCGGGTCTAACTCGGGTTCAGCTTCTTGTTGCGGTTAGGGTTATGTTTAGGGTTGTTAGGAAAGAGTGAAGACGCAGAGTCCTGTTGAGTGTGGGGTTGCGTAAAGGCTCCCCCAGGGAGTTCAGGTGTACCCAAAGGCTTCCGCTGAGAGCACTTTTGGATGGCAGAAAGTGGCACCGTACGTGTTTTTTCGGGTCTAACTCGGGTTGAGCTTCTTGTTGCGGTTAGGCTTATGTTTAGGGTTGTTAGGAAAGAGTGAAGACGCAGAGTCCTGTTGAGTGTGGGGTTGCGTAAAGGCTCCCCCAGGGAGTTCAGGTGTACCCAAAGGCTTCCGCTGAGAGCACTTTTTGATGGCAGAAAGTGGCACCGTACGTGTTTTTTCGGGTCTAACTCGGGTTCAGCTTCTTGTTGCGGTTAGGGTTATGTTTAGGGTTGTTAGGAAAGAGTGAAGACGCAGAGTCCTGTTGAGTGTGGGGTTGCGTAAAGGCTCCCCCAGGGAGTTCAGGTGTACCCAAAGGCTTCCGCTGAGAGCACTTTTTGATGGCAGAAAGTGGCACCGTACGTGTTTTTTCGGGTCTAACTCGGGTTCAGCTTCTTGTTGCGGTTAGGGTTATGTTTAGGGTTGTTAGGAAAGAGTGAAGACGCAGAGTCCTGTTGAGTGTGGGGTTGCGTAAAGGCTCCCCCAGGGAGTTCAGGTGTACCCAAAGGCTTCCGCTGAGAGCACTTTTTGATGGCAGAAAGTGGCACCGTACGTGTTTTTTCGGGTCTAACTCGGGTTGAGCTTCTTGTTCCGGTTAGGCTTATGTTTAGGGTTGTTAGGAAAGAGTGAAGACGCAGAGTCCTGTTGAGTGTGGGGTTGTGTAAAGGCTCCCCAAGGGAGTTCAGGTGTTCCCAAAGGCTTCTGCTGAGAGCACTTTTTGATGGCAGAAAGTGGCACCGTACGTGTTTTTTCGGGTCTAACTCGGGTTCAGCTTCTTGTTGCGGTTAGGGTTATGTTTAGGGTTGTTAGGAAAGAGTGAAGACGCAGAGTCCTGTTGAGTGTGGGGTTGCGTAAAGGCTCCCCCAGGGAGTTCAGGTGTACCCAAAGGCTTCCGCTGAGAGCACTTTTTGATGGCAGAAAGTGGCACCGTACGTGTTTTTTCGGGTCTAACTCGGGTTGAGCTTCTTGTTGCGGTTAGGGTTATGTTTAGGGTTGTTAGGAAAGAGTGAAGACGCAGAGTCCTGTTGAGTGTGGGGTTGCGTAAAGGCTCCCCCAGGGAGTTCAGGTGTACCCAAAGGCTTCCGCTGAGAGCACTTTTTGATGGCAGAAAGTGGCACCGTACGTGTTTTTTCGGGTCTAACTCGGGTTCAGCTTCTTGTTGCGGTTAGGGTTATGTTTAGGGTTGTTAGGAAAGAGTGAAGACGCAGAGTCCTGTTGAGTGTGCGGTTGCGTAAAGGCTCCCCCAGGGAGTTCAGGTGTACCCAAAGGCTTCCGCTGAGAGCACTTTTTGATGGCAGAAAGTGGCACCGTACGTGTTTTTTCGGGTCTAACTCGGGTTCAGCTTCTTGTTGCGGTTAGGGTTATGTTTAGGGTTGTTAGGAAAGAGTGAAGACGCAGAGTCCTGTTGAGTGCGGGGTTGCGTAAAGGCTCCCCCAGGGAGTTCAGGTGTACCCAAAGGCTTCCGCTGAGAGCACTTTTGGATGGCAGAAAGTGGCACCGTACGTGTTTTTTCGGGTCTAACTCGGGTTCAGCTTCTTGTTGCGGTTAGGGTTATGTTTAGGGTTGTTAGGAAAGAGTGAAGACGCAGAGTCCTGTTGAGTGTGGGGTTGCGTAAAGGCTCCCCCAGGGAGTTCAGGTGTACCCAAAGGCTTCCGCTGAGAGCACTTTTTGATGGCAGAAAGTGGCACCGTACGTGTTTTTTCGGGTCTAACTCGGGTTCAGCTTCTTGTTGCGGTTAGGGTTATGTTTAGGGTTGTTAGGAAAGAGTGAAGACGCAGAGTCCTGTTGAGTGTGGGGTTGCGTAAAGGCTCCCCCAGGGAGTTCAGGTGTACCCAAAGGCTTCCGCTGAGAGCACTTTTGGATGGCAGAAAGTGGCACCGTACGTGTTTTTTCGGGTCTAACTCGGGTTCAGCTTCTTGTTGCGGTTAGGGTTATGTTTAGGGTTGTTAGGAAAGAGTGAAGACGCAGAGTCCTGTTGAGTGTGCGGTTGCGTAAAGGCTCCCCCAGGGAGTTCAGGTGTACCCAAAGGCTTCCGCTGAGAGCACTTTTTGATGGCAGAAAGTGGCACCGTACGTGTTTTTTCGGGTCTAACTCGGGTTGAGCTTCTTGTTGCGGTTAGGGTTATGTTTAGGGTTGTTAGGAAAGAGTGAAGACGCAGAGTCCTGTTGAGTGTGGGGTTGCGTAAAGGCTCCCCCAGGGAGTTCAGGTGTACCCAAAGGCTTCCGCTGAGAGCACTTTTTGATGGCAGAAAGTGGCACCGTACGTGTTTTTTCGGGTCTAACTCGGGTTCAGCTTCTTGTTGCGGTTAGGGTTATGTTTAGGGTTGTTAGGAAAGAGTGAAGACGCAGAGTCCTGTTGAGTGTGGGGTTGCGTAAAGGCTCCCCCAGGGAGTTCACGTGTACCCAAAGGCTTCCGCTGAGAGCACTTTTGGATGGCAGAAAGTGGCACCGTACGTGTTTTTTCGGGTCTAACTCGGGTTGAGCTTCTTGTTGCGGTTAGGGTTATGTTTAGGGTTGTTAGGAAAGAGTGAAGACGCAGAGTCCTGTTGAGTGTGGGGTTGCGTAAAGGCTCCCCCAGGGAGTTCAGGTGTACCCAAAGGCTTCCGCTGAGAGCACTTTTTGATGGCAGAAAGTGGCACCGTACGTGTTTTTTCGGGTCTAACTCGGGTTCAGCTTCTTGTTGCGGTTAGGGTTATGTTTAGGGTTGTTAGGAAAGAGCGAAGACGCAGAGTCCTGTTGAGTGTGGGGTTGCGTAAAGGCTCCCCCAGGGAGTTCAGGTGTACCCAAAGGCTTCCGCTGAGAGCACTTTTTGATGGCAGAAAGTGGCACCGTACGTGTTTTTTCGGGTCTAACTCGGGTTCAGCTTCTTGTTGCGGTTAGGGTTATGTTTAGGGTTGTTAGGAAAGAGTGAAGACGCAGAGTCCTGTTGAGTGTGGGGTTGCGTAAAGGCTCCCCCAGGGAGTTCAGGTGTACCCAAAGGCTTCCGCTGAGAGCACTTTTTGATGGCAGAAAGTGGCACCGTACGTGTTTTTTCGGGTCTAACTCGGGTTCAGCTTCTTGTTGCGGTTAGGGTTATGTTTAGGGTTGTTAGGAAAGAGTGAAGACGCAGAGTCCTGTTGAGTGTGGGGTTGCGTAAAGGCTCCCCCAGGGAGTTCAGGTGTACCCAAAGGCTTCCGCTGAGAGCACTTTTTGATGGCAGAAAGTGGCACCGTACGTGTTTTTTCGGGTCTAACTCGGGTTCAGCTTCTTGTTGCGGTTAGGGTTATGTTTAGGGTTGTTAGGAAAGAGTGAAGACGCAGAGTCCTGTTGAGTGTGGGGTTGCGTAAAGGCTCCCCCAGGGAGTTCAGGTGTACCCAAAGGCTTCCGCTGAGAGCACTTTTTGATGGCAGAAAGTGGCACCGTACGTGTTTTTTCGGGTCTAACTCGGGTTCAGCTTCTTGTTGCGGTTAGGGTTATGTTTAGGGTTGTTAGGAAAGAGTGAAGACGCAGAGTCCTGTTGAGTGTGGGGTTGCGTAAAGGCTCCCCCAGGGAGTTCAGGTGTACCCAAAGGCTTCCGCTGAGAGCACTTTTTGATGGCAGAAAGTGGCACCGTACGTGTTTTTTCGGGTCTAACTCGGGTTCAGCTTCTTGTTGCGGTTAGGGTTATGTTTAGGGTTGTTAGGAAAGAGTGAAGACGCAGAGTCCTGTTGAGTGTGGGGTTGCGTAAAGGCTCCCCCAGGGAGTTCAGGTGTACCCAAAGGCTTCCGCTGAGAGCACTTTTGGATGGCAGAAAGTGGCACCGTACGTGTTTTTTCGGGTCTAACTCGGGTTCAGCTTCTTGTTGCGGTTAGGGTTATGTTTAGGGTTGTTAGGAAAGAGTGAAGACGCAGAGTCCTGTTGAGTGTGGGGTTGCGTAAAGGCTCCCCCAGGGAGTTCACGTGTACCCAAAGGCTTCCGCTGAGAGCACTTTTTGATGGCAGAAAGTGGCACCGTACGTGTTTTTTCGGGTCTAACTCGGGTTCAGCTTCTTGTTGCGGTTAGGGTTATGTTTAGGGTTGTTAGGAAAGAGTGAAGACGCAGAGTCCTGTTGAGTGTGGGGTTGCGTAAAGGCTCCCCCAGGGAGTTCACGTGTACCCAAAGGCTTCCGCTGAGAGCACTTTTAGATGGCAGAAAGTGGCACCATACGTGTTTTTTCGGGTCTAACTCGGGTTCAGCTTCTTGTTGCGGTTAGGGTTATGTTTAGGGTTGTTAGGAAAGAGTGAAGACGCAGAGTCCTGTTGAGTGTGGGGTTGCGTAAAGGCTCCCCCAGGGAGTTC
>NW_027663814.1:65000-67500 GCF_964034855.1 Anser brachyrhynchus | reverse complement strand
TGTTGAGTGTGGGGTTGCGTAAAGGCTCCCCCAGGGAGTTCAGGTGTACCCAAAGGCTTCCGCTGAGAGCACTTTTTGATGGCAGAAAGTGGCACCGTACGTGTTTTTTCGGGTCTAACTCGGGTTGAGCTTCTTGTTGCGGTTAGGGTTATGTTTAGGGTTGTTAGGAAAGAGTGAAGACTCAGAGTCCTGTTGAGTGTGGGGTTGCGTAAAGGCTCCCCCAGGGAGTTCAGGTGTACCCAAAGGCTTCCGCTGAGAGCACTTTTTGATGGCAGGAAGTGGCACCGTACGTTTTTTTTCGGGTCTAACTCGGGTTGAGCTTCTTGTTGCGGTTAGGGTTATGTTTAGGGTTGTTAGGAAAGAGTGAAGACGCAGAGTCCTGTTGAGTGTGGGGTTGCGTAAAGGCTCCCCCAGGGAGTTCAGGTGTACCCAAAGGCTTCCGCTGAGAGCACTTTTTGATGGCAGAAAGTGGCACCGTACGTGTTTTTTCGGGTCTAACTCGGGTTCAGCTTCTTGTTGCGGTTAGGGTTATGTTAGGGTTGTTAGGAAAGAGTGAAGACGCAGAGTCCTGTTGAGTGTGGGGTTGCGTAAAGGCTCCCCCAGGGAGTTCAGGTGTACCCAAAGGCTTCCGCTGAGAGCACTTTTTGATGGCAGAAAGTGGCACCGTACGTGTTTTTTCGGGTCTAACTCGGGTTCAGCTTCTTGTTGCGGTTAGGGTTATGTTTAGGGTTGTTAGGAAAGAGTGAAGACGCAGAGTCCTGTTGAGTGTGGGGTTGCGTAAAGGCTCCCCCAGGGAGTTCAGGTGTACCCAAAGGCTTCCGCTGAGAGCACTTTTGGATGGCAGAAAGTGGCACCGTACGTGTTTTTTCGGGTCTAACTCGGGTTCAGCTTCTTGTTGCGGTTAGGGTTATGTTTAGGGTTGTTAGGAAAGAGTGAAGACGCAGAGTCCTGTTGAGTGTGGGGTTGCGTAAAGGCTCCCCCAGGGAGTTCAGGTGTACCCAAAGGCTTCCGCTGAGAGCACTTTTTGATGGCAGAAAGTGGCACCGTACGTGTTTTTTCGGGTCTAACTCGGGTTCAGCTTCTTGTTGCGGTTAGGGTTATGTTTAGGGTTGTTAGGAAAGAGTGAAGACGCAGAGTCCTGTTGAGTGTGGGGTTGCGTAAAGGCTCCCCCAGGGAGTTCAGGTGTACCCAAAGGCTTCCGCTGAGAGCACTTTTTGATGGCAGAAAGTGGCACCGTACGTGTTTTTTCGGGTCTAACTCGGGTTCAGCTTCTTGTTGCGGTTAGGGTTATGTTTAGGGTTGTTAGGAAAGAGTGAAGACGCAGAGTCCTGTTGAGTGTGGGGTTGCGTAAAGGCTCCCCCAGGGAGTTCAGGTGTACCCAAAGGCTTCCGCTGAGAGCACTTTTTGATGGCAGAAAGTGGCACCGTACGTGTTTTTTCGGGTCTAACTCGGGTTCAGCTTCTTGTTGCGGTTAGGGTTATGTTTAGGGTTGTTAGGAAAGAGTGAAGACGCAGAGTCCTGTTGAGTGTGGGGTTGCGTAAAGGCTCCCCCAGGGAGTTCAGGTGTACCCAAAGGCTTCCGCTGAGAGCACTTTTTGATGGCAGAAAGTGGCACCGTACGTGTTTTTTCGGGTCTAACTCGGGTTCAGCTTCTTGTTGCGGTTAGGGTTATGTTTAGGGTTGTTAGGAAAGAGTGAAGACGCAGAGTCCTGTTGAGTGTGGGGTTGCGTAAAGGCTCCCCCAGGGAGTTCAGGTGTACCCAAAGGCTTCCGCTGAGAGCACTTTTTGATGGCAGAAAGTGGCACCGTACGTGTTTTTTCGGGTCTAACTCGGGTTCAGCTTCTTGTTGCGGTTAGGGTTATGTTTAGGGTTGTTAGGAAAGAGTGAAGACGCAGAGTCCTGTTGAGTGTGGGGTTGCGTAAAGGCTCCCCCAGGGAGTTCAGGTGTACCCAAAGGCTTCCGCTGAGAGCACTTTTTGATGGCAGAAAGTGGCACCGTACGTGTTTTTTCGGGTCTAACTCGGGTTCAGCTTCTTGTTGCGGTTAGGGTTATGTTTAGGGTTGTTAGGAAAGAGCGAAGACGCAGAGTCCTGTTGAGTGTGGGGTTGCGTAAAGGCTCCCCCAGGGAGTTCAGGTGTACCCAAAGGCTTCCGCTGAGAGCACTTTTTGATGGCAGAAAGTGGCACCGTACGTGTTTTTTCGGGTCTAACTCGGGTTCAGCTTCTTGTTGCGGTTAGGGTTATGTTTAGGGTTGTTAGGAAAGAGTGAAGACGCAGAGTCCTGTTGAGTGTGGGGTTGCGTAAAGGCTCCCCCAGGGAGTTCAGGTGTACCCAAAGGCTTCCGCTGAGAGCACTTTTGGATGGCAGAAAGTGGCACCGTACGTGTTTTTTCGGGTCTAACTCGGGTTGAGCTTCTTGTTCCGGTTAGGCTTATGTTTAGGGTTGTTAGGAAAGAGTGAAGACGCAGAGTCCTGTTGAGTGTGGGGTTGCGTAAAGGCTCCCC
>NW_027663814.1:57500-60000 GCF_964034855.1 Anser brachyrhynchus | reverse complement strand
CCAGGGAGTTCAGGTGTACCCAAAGGCTTCCGCTGAGAGCACTTTTGGATGGCAGAAAGTGGCACCGTACGTGTTTTTTCGGGTCTAACTCGGGTTCAGCTTCTTGTTGCGGTTAGGGTTATGTTTAGGGTTGTTAGGAAAGAGTGAAGACGCAGAGTCCTGTTGAGTGTGGGGTTGCGTAAAGGCTCCCCCAGGGAGTTCAGGTGTACCCAAAGGCTTCCGCTGAGAGCACTTTTTGATGGCAGAAAGTGGCACCGTACGTGTTTTTTCGGGTCTAACTCGGGTTCAGCTTCTTGTTGCGGTTAGGCTTATGTTTAGGGTTGTTAGGAAAGAGTGAAGACGCAGAGTCCTGTTGAGTGTGGGGTTGCGTAAAGGCTCCCCCAGGGAGTTCAGGTGTACCCAAAGGCTTCCGCTGAGAGCACTTTTTGATGGCAGAAAGTGGCACCGTACGTGTTTTTTCGGGTCTAACTCGGGTTGAGCTTCTTGTTGCGGTTAGGGTTATGTTTAGGGTTGTTAGGAAAGAGTGAAGACGCAGAGTCCTGTTGAGTGTGGGGTTGCGTAAAGGCTCCCCCAGGGAGTTCAGGTGTACCCAAAGGCTTCCGCTGAGAGCACTTTTTGATGGCAGAAAGTGGCACCGTACGTGTTTTTTCGGGTCTAACTCGGGTTCAGCTTCTTGTTGCGGTTAGGGTTATGTTTAGGGTTGTTAGGAAAGAGTGAAGACGCAGAGTCCTGTTGAGTGTGGGGTTGCGTAAAGGCTCCCCCAGGGAGTTCAGGTGTACCCAAAGGCTTCCGCTGAGAGCACTTTTTGATGGCAGAAAGTGGCACCGTACGTGTTTTTTCGGGTCTAACTCGGGTTGAGCTTCTTGTTGCGGTTAGGGTTATGTTTAGGGTTGTTAGGAAAGAGTGAAGACGCAGAGTCCTGTTGAGTGTGGGGTTGCGTAAAGGCTCCCCCAGGGAGTTCAGGTGTACCCAAAGGCTTCCGCTGAGAGCACTTTTTGATGGCAGAAAGTGGCACCGTACGTGTTTTTTCGGGTCTAACTCGGGTTCAGCTTCTTGTTGCGGTTAGGGTTATGTTTAGGGTTGTTAGGAAAGAGCGAAGACGCAGAGTCCTGTTGAGTGTGGGGTTGCGTAAAGGCTCCCCCAGGGAGTTCAGGTGTACCCAAAGGCTTCCGCTGAGAGCACTTTTTGATGGCAGAAAGTGGCACCGTACGTGTTTTTTCGGGTCTAACTCGGGTTGAGCTTCTTGTTGCGGTTAGGGTTATGTTTAGGGTTGTTAGGAAAGAGTGAAGACGCAGAGTCCTGTTGAGTGTGGGGTTGCGTAAAGGCTCCCCCAGGGAGTTCAGGTGTACCCAAAGGCTTCCGCTGAGAGCACTTTTTGATGGCAGAAAGTGGCACCGTACGTGTTTTTTCGGGTCTAACTCGGGTTGAGCTTCTTGTTGCGGTTAGGGTTATGTTTAGGGTTGTTAGGAAAGAGTGAAGATGCAGAGTCCTGTTGAGTGTGGGGTTGCGTAAAGGCTCCCCCAGGGAGTTCAGGTGTACCCAAAGGCTTCCGCTGAGAGCACTTTTTGATGGCAGAAAGTGTCACCGTACGTGTTTTTTCGGGTCTAACTCGGGTTCAGCTTCTTGTTGCGGTTAGGGTTATGTTTAGGGTTGTTAGGAAAGAGTGAAGACGCAGAGTCCTGTTGAGTGTGGGGTTGCGTAAAGGCTCCCCCAGGGAGTTCAGGTGTACCCAAAGGCTTCCGCTGAGAGCACTTTTTGATGGCAGAAAGTGGCACCGTACGTGTTTTTTCGGGTCTAACTCGGGTTCAGCTTCTTGTTGCGGTTAGGGTTATGTTTAGGGTTGTTAGGAAAGAGTGAAGACGCAGAGTCCTGTTGAGTGTGGGGTTGCGTAAAGGCTCCCCCAGGGAGTTCAGGTGTACCCAAAGGCTTCCGCTGAGAGCACTTTTTGATGGCAGAAAGTGGCACCGTACGTGTTTTTTCGGGTCTAACTCGGGTTCAGCTTCTTGTTGCGGTTAGGGTTATGTTAGGGTTGTTAGGAAAGAGTGAAGACGCAGAGTCCTGTTGAGTGTGGGGTTGCGTAAAGGCTCCCCCAGGGAGTTCACGTGTACCCAAAGGCTTCCGCTGAGAGCACTTTTTGATGGCAGAAAGTGGCACCGTACGTGTTTTTTCGGGTCTAACTCGGGTTCAGCTTCTTGTTGCGGTTAGGGTTATGTTTAGGGTTGTTAGGAAAGAGTGAAGACGCAGAGTCCTGTTGAGTGTGGGGTTGCGTAAAGGCTCCCCCAGGGAGTTCAGGTGTACCCAAAGGCTTCCGCTGAGAGCACTTTTTGATGGCAGAAAGTGGCACCATACGTGTTTTTTCGGGTCTAACTCGGGTTCAGCTTCTTGTTGCGGTTAGGGTTATGTTTAGGGTTGTTAGGAAAGAGTGAAGACGCAGAGTCCTGTTGAGTGTGGGGTTGCGTAAAGGCTCCCCCAGGGAGTTCAGGTGTACCCAAAGGCTTCC
>NW_027663814.1:35000-50000 GCF_964034855.1 Anser brachyrhynchus | reverse complement strand
AAAGAGTGAAGACGCAGAGTCCTGTTGAGTGTGGGGTTGCGTAAAGGCTCCCCCAGGGAGTTCAGGTGTACCCAAAGGCTTCCGCTGAGAGCACTTTTTGATGGCAGAAAGTGGCACCGTACGTGTTTTTTCGGGTCTAACTCGGGTTGAGCTTCTTGTTCCGGTTAGGCTTATGTTTAGGGTTGTTAGGAAAGAGTGAAGACGCAGAGTCCTGTTGAGTGTGGGGTTGTGTAAAGGCTCCCCAAGGGAGTTCAGGTGTTCCAAAAGGCTTCCGCTGAGAGCACTTTTTGATGGCAGAAAGTGGCACCGTACGTGTTTTTTCGGGTCTAACTCGGGTTCAGCTTCTTGTTGCGGTTAGGGTTATGTTTAGGGTTGTTAGGAAAGAGTGAAGACGCAGAGTCCTGTTGAGTGTGGGGTTGCGTAAAGGCTCCCCCAGGGAGTTCAGGTGTACCCAAAGGCTTCCGCTGAGAGCACTTTTTGATGGCAGAAAGTGGCACCGTACGTGTTTTTTCGGGTCTAACTCGGGTTCAGCTTCTTGTTGCGGTTAGGGTTATGTTTAGGGTTGTTAGGAAAAAGTGAAGACGCAGAGTCCTGTTGAGTGTGGGGTTGCGTAAAGGCTCCCCCAGGGAGTTCAGGTGTACCCAAAGGCTTCCGCTGAGAGCACTTTTTGATGGCAGAAAGTGGCACCGTACGTGTTTTTTCGGGTCTAACTCGGGTTCAGCTTCTTGTTGCGGTTAGGGTTATGTTTAGGGTTGTTAGGAAAGAGTGAAGACGCAGAGTCCTGTTGAGTGTGGGGTTGCGTAAAGGCTCCCCCAGGGAGTTCAGGTGTACCCAAAGGCTTCCGCTGAGAGCACTTTTTGATGGCAGAAAGTGGCACCGTACGTGTTTTTTCGGGTCTAACTCGGGTTCAGCTTCTTGTTGCGGTTAGGGTTATGTTTAGGGTTGTTAGGAAAGAGTGAAGACGCAGAGTCCTGTTGAGTGCGGGGTTGCGTAAAGGCTCCCCCAGGGAGTTCAGGTGTACCCAAAGGCTTCCGCTGAGAGCACTTTTGGATGGCAGAAAGTGGCACCGTACGTGTTTTTTCGGGTCTAACTCGGGTTCAGCTTCTTGTTGCGGTTAGGGTTATGTTTAGGGTTGTTAGGAAAGAGTGAAGACGCAGAGTCCTGTTGAGTGCGGGGTTGCGTAAAGGCTCCCCCAGGGAGTTCAGGTGTACCCAAAGGCTTCCGCTGAGAGCACTTTTGGATGGCAGAAAGTGGCACCGTACGTGTTTTTTCGGGTCTAACTCGGGTTCAGCTTCTTGTTGCGGTTAGGGTTATGTTTAGGGTTGTAAGGAAAGAGTGAAGACGCAGAGTCCTGTTGAGTGCGGGGTTGCGTAAAGGCTCCCCCAGGGAGTTCAGGTGTACCCAAAGGCTTCCGCTGAGAGCACTTTTTGATGGCAGAAAGTGGCACCGTACGTGTTTTTTCGGGTCTAACTCGGGTTCAGCTTCTTGTTGCGGTTAGGGTTATGTTTAGGGTTGTTAGGAAAGAGTGAAGACGCAGAGTCCTGTTGAGTGTGGGGTTGCGTAAAGGCTCCCCCAGGGAGTTCAGGTGTACCCAAAGGCTTCCGCTGAGAGCACTTTTTGATGGCAGAAAGTGGCACCGTACGTGTTTTTTCGGGTCTAACTTGGGTTCAGCTTCTTGTTGCGGTTAGGGTTATGTTTAGGGTTGTTAGGAAAGAGTGAAGACGCAGAGTCCTGTTGAGTGTGGGGTTGCGTAAAGGCTCCCCCAGGGAGTTCAGGTGTACCCAAAGGCTTCCGCTGAGAGCACTTTTTGATGGCAGAAAGTGGCACCGTACGTGTTTTTTCGGGTCTAACTCGGGTTCAGCTTCTTGTTGCGGTTAGGGTTATGTTTAGGGTTGTTAGGAAAGAGTGAAGACGCAGAGTCCTGTTGAGTGTGGGGTTGCGTAAAGGCTCCCCCAGGGAGTTCAGGTGTACCCAAAGGCTTCCGCTGAGAGCACTTTTGGATGGCAGAAAGTGGCACCGTACGTGTTTTTTCGGGTCTAACTCGGGTTCAGCTTCTTGTTGCGGTTAGGGTTATGTTTAGGGTTGTTAGGAAAGAGTGAAGACGCAGAGTCCTGTTGAGTGTGGGGTTGCGTAAAGGCTCCCCCAGGGAGTTCAGGTGTACCCAAAGGCTTCCGCTGAGAGCACTTTTTGATGGCAGAAAGTGGCACCGTACGTGTTTTTTCGGGTCTAACTCGGGTTCAGCTTCTTGTTGCGGTTAGGGTTATGTTTAGGGTTGTTAGGAAAGAGTGAAGACGCAGAGTCCTGTTGAGTGTGGGGTTGCGTAAAGGCTCCCCCAGGGAGTTCAGGTGTACCCAAAGGCTTCCGCTGAGAGCACTTTTTGATGGCAGAAAGTGGCACCGTACGTGTTTTTTCGGGTCTAACTCGGGTTGAGCTTCTTGTTCCGGTTAGGCTTATGTTTAGGGTTGTTAGGAAAGAGTGAAGACGCAGAGTCCTGTTGAGTGTGGGGTTGTGTAAAGGCTCCCCAAGGGAGTTCAGGTGTTCCCAAAGGCTTCCGCTGAGAGCACTTTTTGATGGCAGAAAGTGGCACCGTACGTGTTTTTTCGGGTCTAACTCGGGTTCAGCTTCTTGTTGCGGTTAGGGTTATGTTTAGGGTTGTTAGGAAAGAGTGAAGACGCAGAGTCCTGTTGAGTGTGGGGTTGCGTAAAGGCTCCCCAGGAGTTCAGGTGTACCCAAAGGCTTCCGCTGAGAGCACTTTTTGATGGCAGAAAGTGGCACCGTACGTGTTTTTTCGGGTCTAACTCGGGTTCAGCTTCTTGTTGCGGTTAGGGTTATGTTTAGGGTTGTTAGGAAAAAGTGAAGACGCAGAGTCCTGTTGAGTGTGGGGTTGCGTAAAGGCTCCCCCAGGGAGTTCAGGTGTACCCAAAGGCTTCCGCTGAGAGCACTTTTTGATGGCAGAAAGTGGCACCGTACGTGTTTTTTCGCGGTTCTAACTCGGGTTCAGCTTCTTGTTGCGGTTAGGGTTATGTTTAGGGTTGTTAGGAAAGAGTGAAGACGCAGAGTCCTGTTGAGTGTGGGGTTGCGTAAAGGCTCCCCCAGGGAGTTCAGGTGTACCCAAAGGCTTCCGCTGAGAGCACTTTTTGATGGCAGAAAGTGGCACCGTACGTGTTTTTTCGGGTCTAACTCGGGTTCAGCTTCTTGTTGCGGTTAGGGTTATGTTTAGGGTTGTTAGGAAAGAGTGAAGACGCAGAGTCCTGTTGAGTGCGGGGTTGCGTAAAGGCTCCCCCAGGGAGTTCAGGTGTACCCAAAGGCTTCCGCTGAGAGCACTTTTGGATGGCAGAAAGTGGCACCGTACGTGTTTTTTCGGGTCTAACTCGGGTTCAGCTTCTTGTTGCGGTTAGGGTTATGTTTAGGGTTGTTAGGAAAGAGTGAAGACGCAGAGTCCTGTTGAGTGCGGGGTTGCGTAAAGGCTCCCCCAGGGAGTTCAGGTGTACCCAAAGGCTTCCGCTGAGAGCACTTTTTGATGGCAGAAAGTGGCACCGTACGTGTTTTTTCGGGTCTAACTCGGGTTCAGCTTCTTGTTGCGGTTAGGGTTATGTTTAGGGTTGTAAGGAAAGAGTGAAGACGCAGAGTCCTGTTGAGTGCGGGGTTGCGTAAAGGCTCCCCAGGGAGTTCAGGTGTACCCATTCCGCTGAGAGCACTTTTTGATGGCAGAAAGTGGCACCGTACGTGTTTTTTCGGGTCTAACTCGGGTTCAGCTTCTTGTTGCGGTTAGGGTTATGTTTAGGGTTGTTAGGAAAGAGTGAAGACGCAGAGTCCTGTTGAGTGTGGGGTTGCGTAAAGGCTCCCCCAGGGAGTTCAGGTGTACCCAAAGGCATCCGCTGAGAGCACTTTTTGATGGCAGAAAGTGGCACCGTACGTGTTTTTTCGGGTCTAACTCGGGTTGAGCTTCTTGTTGCGGTTAGGGTTATGTTTAGGGTTGTTAGGAAAGAGTGAAGACGCAGAGTCCTGTTGAGTGTGGGGTTGCGTAAAGGCTCCCCCAGGGAGTTCAGGTGTACCCAAAGGCTTCCGCTGAGAGCACTTTTTGATGGCAGAAAGTGGCATCGTACGTGTTTTTTCGGGTCTAACTCGGGTTCAGCTTCTTGTTGCGGTTAGGGTTATGTTTAGGGTTGTTAGGAAAGAGTGAAGACGCAGAGTCCTGTTGAGTGTGGGGTTGCGTAAAGGCTCCCCCAGGGAGTTCAGGTGTACCCAAAGGCTTCCGCTGAGAGCACTTTTTGATGGCAGAAAGTGGCACCGTACGTGTTTTTTCGGGTCTAACTCGGGTTGATCTTCTTGTTGCGGTTAGGGTTATGTTTAGGGTTGTTAGGAAAGAGTGAAGACGCAGAGTCCTGTTGAGTGTGGGGTTGCGTAAAGGCTCCCCCAGGGAGTTCAGGTGTACCCAAAGGCTTCCGCTGAGAGCACTTTTTGATGGCAGAAAGTGGCACCGTACGTGTTTTTTCGGGTCTAACTCGGGTTGAGCTTCTTGTTGCGGTTAGGGTTATGTTTAGGGTTGTTAGGAAAGAGTGAAGACGCAGAGTCCTGTTGAGTGTGGGGTTGCGTAAAGGCTCCCCCAGGGAGTTCAGGTGTACCCAAAGGCTTCCGCTGAGAGCACTTTTGGATGGCAGAAAGTGGCACCGTACGTGTTTTTTCGGGTCTAACTCGGGTTCAGCTTCTTGTTGCGGTTAGGGTTATGTTTAGGGTTGTTAGGAAAGAGTGAAGATGCAGAGTCCTGTTGAGTGTGGGGTTGCGTAAAGGCTCCCCCAGGGAGTTCAGGTGTACCCAAAGGCTTCCGCTGAGAGCACTTTTTGATGGCAGAAAGTGGCACCGTACGTGTTTTTTCGGGTCTAACTCGGGTTCAGCTTCTTGTTGCGGTTAGGGTTATGTTTAGGGTTGTTAGGAAAGAGTGAAGACGCAGAGTCCTGTTGAGTGTGGGGTTGCGTAAAGGCTCCCCCAGGGAGTTCAGGTGTACCCAAAGGCTTCCGCTGAGAGCACTTTTTGATGGCAGAAAGTGGCACCGTACGTGTTTTTTCGGGTCTAACTCGGGTTCAGCTTCTTGTTGCGGTTAGGCTTATGTTTAGGGTTGTTAGGAAAGAGTGAAGACGCAGAGTCCTGTTGAGTGTGGGGTTGCGTAAAGGCTCCCCCAGGGAGTTCAAGTGTACCCAAAGGCTTCCGCTGAGAGCACTTTTTGATGGCAGAAAGTGGCACCGTACGTGTTTTTTCGGGTCTAACTCGGGTTGAGCTTCTTGTTGCGGTTAGGGTTATGTTTAGGGTTGTTAGGAAAGAGTGAAGACGCAGAGTCCTGTTGAGTGTGGGGTTGCGTAAAGGCTCCCCCAGGGAGTTCAGGTGTACCCAAAGGCTTCCGCTGAGAGCACTTTTTGATGGCAGAAAGTGGCACCGTACGTGTTTTTTCGGGTCTAACTCGGGTTGAGCTTCTTGTTGCGGTTAGGGTTATGTTTAGGGTTGTTAGGAAAGAGTGAAGACGCAGAGTCCTGTTGAGTGTGGGGTTGCGTAAAGGCTCCCCCAGGGAGTTCAGGTGTACCCAAAGGCTTCCGCTGAGAGCACTTTTTGATGGCAGAAAGTGGCACCGTACGTGTTTTTTCGGGTCTAACTCGGGTTCAGCTTCTTGTTGCGGTTAGGGTTATGTTTAGGGTTGTTAGGAAAGAGTGAAGACTCAGAGTCCTGTTGAGTGTGGGGTTGCGTAAAGGCTCCCCCAGGGAGTTCAGGTGTACCCAAAGGCTTCCGCTGAGAGCACTTTTTGATGGCAGGAAGTGGCACCGTACGTGTTTTTTCGGGTCTAACTCGGGTTCAGCTTCTTGTTGCGGTTAGGGTTATGTTTAGGGTTGTTAGGAAAGAGTGAAGACGCAGAGTCCTGTTGAGTGTGGGGTTGCGTAAAGGCTCCCCCAGGGAGTTCAGGTGTACCCAAAGGCTTCCGCTGAGAGCACTTTTTGATGGCAGAAAGTGGCACCGTACGTGTTTTTTCGGGTCTAACTCGGGTTCAGCTTCTTGTTCCGGTTAGGCTTATGTTTAGGGTTGTTAGGAAAGAGTGAAAACGCAGAGTCCTGTTGAGTGTGGGGTTGCGTAAAGACTCCCCCAGGGAGTTCAGGTGTACCCAAAGGCTTCCGCTGAGAGCACTTTTTGATGGCAGAAAGTGGCACCGTACATGTTTTTTCGGGTCTAACTCGGGTTGAGCTTCTTGTTGCTTTTAGGGTTATGTTTAGGGTTGTTAGGAAAGAGTGAAGACGCAGAGTCCTGTTGAGTGTGGGGTTGCGTAAAGGCTCCCCCAGGGAGTTCACGTGTACCCAAAGGCTTCCGCTGAGAGCACTTTTTGATGGCAGAAAGTGGCACCGTACGTGTTTTTTCGGGTCTAACTCGGGTTCAGCTTCTTGTTGCGGTTAGGGTTATGTTCAGGGTTGTTAGGAAAGAGTGAAGACGCAGAGTCCTGTTGAGTGTGGGGTTGCGTAAAGGCTCCCCCAGGGAGTTCAGGTGTACCCAAAGGCTTCCGCTGAGAGCACTTTTTGATGGCAGAAAGTGGCACCGTACGTGTTTTTTCGGGTCTAACTCGGGTTCAGCTTCTTGTTGCGGTTAGGGTTATGTTTAGGGTTGTTAGGAAAGAGTGAAGACGCAGAGTCCTGTTGAGTGTGGGGTTGCGTAAAGGCTCCCCCAGGGAGTTCAGGTGTACCCAAAGGCTTCCGCTGAGAGCACTTTTGGATGGCAGAAAGTGGCACCGTACGTGTTTTTTCGGGTCTAACTCGGGTTCAGCTTCTTGTTGCGGTTAGGGTTATGTTTAGGGTTGTTAGGAAAGAGTGAAGATGCAGAGTCCTGTTGAGTGTGGGGTTGCGTAAAGGCTCCCCCAGGGAGTTCAGGTGTACCCAAAGGCTTCCGCTGAGAGCACTTTTTGATGGCAGAAAGTGGCACCGTACGTGTTTTTTCGGGTCTAACTCGGGTTCAGCTTCTTGTTGCGGTTAGGGTTATGTTTAGGGTTGTTAGGAAAGAGTGAAGACGCAGAGTCCTGTTGAGTGTGGGGTTGCGTAAAGGCTCCCCCAGGGAGTTCAGGTGTACCCAAAGGCTTCCGCTGAGAGCACTTTTTGATGGCAGAAAGTGGCACCGTACGTGTTTTTTCGGGTCTAACTCGGGTTCAGCTTCTTGTTGCGGTTAGGCTTATGTTTAGGGTTGTTAGGAAAGAGTGAAGACGCAGAGTCCTGTTGAGTGTGGGGTTGCGTAAAGGCTCCCCCAGGGAGTTCAGGTGTACCCAAAGGCTTCCGCTGAGAGCACTTTTTGATGGCAGAAAGTGGCACCGTACGTGTTTTTTCGGGTCTAACTCGGGTTCAGCTTCTTGTTGCGGTTAGGGTTATGTTTAGGGTTGTTAGGAAAGAGTGAAGACGCAGAGTCCTGTTGAGTGTGGGGTTGCGTAAAGGCTCCCCCAGGGAGTTCAGGTGTACCCAAAGGCTTCCGCTGAGAGCACTTTTTGATGGCAGAAAGTGGCACCGTACGTGTTTTTTCGGGTCTAACTCGGGTTGAGCTTCTTGTTGCGGTTAGGGTTATGTTTAGGGTTGTTAGGAAAGAGTGAAGACGCAGAGTCCTGTTGAGTGTGGGGTTGCGTAAAGGCTCCCCCAGGGAGTTCAGGTGTACCCAAAGGCTTCCGCTGAGAGCACTTTTGGATGGCAGAAAGTGGCACCGTACGTGTTTTTTCGGGTCTAACTCGGGTTCAGCTTCTTGTTGCGGTTAGGGTTATGTTAGGGTTGTTAGGAAAGAGTGAAGACGCAGAGTCCTGTTGAGTGTGGGGTTGCGTAAAGGCTCCCCCAGGGAGTTCAGGTGTACCCAAAGGCTTCCGCTGAGAGCACTTTTTGATGGCAGAAAGTGGCACCGTACGTGTTTTTTCGGGTCTAACTCGGGTTCAGCTTCTTGTTGCGGTTAGGGTTATGTTTAGGGTTGTTAGGAAAGAGTGAAGACGCAGAGTCCTGTTGAGTGT
This sequence comes from Anser brachyrhynchus, assembly GCF_964034855.1. NCBI lineage: Eukaryota > Metazoa > Chordata > Aves > Anseriformes > Anatidae > Anser > Anser brachyrhynchus. The sequence goes on along the minus strand of NW_027663814.1, from coordinate 41,995 downwards.
GGGGTTGCGTAAAGGCTCCCCCAGGGAGTTCAGGTGTACCCAAAGGCTTCCGCTGAGAGCACTTTTTGATGGCAGAAAGTGGCACCGTACGTGTTTTTTCGGGTCTAACTCGGGTTCAGCTTCTTGTTGCGGTTAGGGTTATGTTTAGGGTTGTTAGGAAAGAGCGAAGACGCAGAGTCCTGTTGAGTGTGGGGTTGCGTAAAGGCTCCCCCAGGGAGTTCAGGTGTACCCAAAGGCTTCCGCTGAGAGCACTTTTTGATGGCAGAAAGTGGCACCGTACGTGTTTTTTCGGGTCTAACTCGGGTTCAGCTTCTTGTTGCGGTTAGGGTTATGTTTAGGGTTGTTAGGAAAGAGTGAAGACGCAGAGTCCTGTTGAGTGTGGGGTTGCGTAAAGGCTCCCCCAGGGAGTTCAGGTGTACCCAAAGGCTTCCGCTGAGAGCACTTTTTGATGGCAGAAAGTGGCACCGTACGTGTTTTTTCGGGTCTAACTCGGGTTCAGCTTCTTGTTGCGGTTAGGGTTATGTTTAGGGTTGTTAGGAAAGAGCGAAGACGCAGAGTCCTGTTGAGTGTGGGGTTGCGTAAAGGCTCCCCCAGGGAGTTCAGGTGTACCCAAAGGCTTCCGCTGAGAGCACTTTTTGATGGCAGAAAGTGGCACCGTACGTGTTTTTTCGGGTCTAACTCGGGTTCAGCTTCTTGTTGCGGTTAGGGTTATGTTTAGGGTTGTTAGGAAAGAGTGAAGACGCAGAGTCCTGTTGAGTGTGGGGTTGCGTAAAGGCTCCCCCAGGGAGTTCAGGTGTACCCAAAGGCTTCCGCTGAGAGCACTTTTTGATGGCAGAAAGTGGCACCGTACGTGTTTTTTCGGGTCTAACTCGGGTTCAGCTTCTTGTTGCGGTTAGGGTTATGTTTAGGGTTGTTAGGAAAGAGCGAAGACGCAGAGTCCTGTTGAGTGTGGGGTTGCTAAAGGCTCCCCCAGGGAGTTCAGGTGTACCCAAAGGCTTCCGCTGAGAGCACTTTTTGATGGCAGAAAGTGGCACCGTACGTGTTTTTTCGGGTCTAACTCGGGTTGAGCTTCTTGTTGCGGTTAGGGTTATGTTTAGGGTTGTTAGGAAAGAGTGAAGACGCAGAGTCCTGTTGAGTGTGGGGTTGCGTAAAGGCTCCCCCAGGGAGTTCAGGTGTACCCAAAGGCTTCCGCTGAGAGCACTTTTTGATGGCAGAAAGTGGCACCGTACGTGTTTTTTCGGGTCTAACTCGGGTTCAGCTTCTTGTTGCGGTTAGGGTTATGTTTAGGGTTGTTAGGAAAGAGTGAAGACGCAGAGTCCTGTTGAGTGTGGGGTTGCGTAAAGGCTCCCCCAGGGAGTTCAGGTGTACCCAAAGGCTTCCGCTGAGAGCACTTTTTGATGGCAGAAAGTGGCACCGTACGTGTTTTTTCGGGTCTAACTCGGGTTGAGCTTCTTGTTGCGGTTAGGGTTATGTTTAGGGTTGTTAGGAAAGAGTGAAGACGCAGAGTCCTGTTGAGTGTGGGGTTGCGTAAAGGCTCCCCCAGGGAGTTCAGGTGTACCCAAAGGCTTCCGCTGAGAGCACTTTTTGATGGCAGAAAGTGGCACCGTACGTGTTTTTTCGGGTCTAACTCGGGTTCAGCTTCTTGTTGCGGTTAGGGTTATGTTTAGGGTTGTTAGGAAAGAGCGAAGACGCAGAGTCCTGTTGAGTGTGGGGTTGCGTAAAGGCTCCCCCAGGGAGTTCACGTGTACCCAAAGGCTTCCGCTGAGAGCACTTTTTGATGGCAGAAAGTGGCACCGTACGTGTTTTTTCGGGTCTAACTCGGGTTCAGCTTCTTGTTGCGGTTAGGGTTATGTTTAGGGTTGTTAGGAAAGAGTGAAGACGCAGAGTCCTGTTGAGTGTGGGGTTGCGTAAAGGCTCCCCCAGGGAGTTCAGGTGTACCCAAAGGCTTCCGCTGAGAGCACTTTTTGATGGCAGAAAGTGGCACCGTACGTGTTTTTTCGGGTCTAACTCGGGTTCAGCTTCTTGTTGCGGTTAGGGTTATGTTTAGGGTTGTTAGGAAAGAGTGAAGACGCAGAGTCCTGTTGAGTGTGGGGTTGCGTAAAGGCTCCCCCAGGGAGTTCAGGTGTACCCAAAGGCTTCCGCTGAGAGCACTTTTTGATGGCAGAAAGTGGCACCGTACGTGTTTTTTCGGGTCTAACTCGGGTTCAGCTTCTTGTTGCGGTTAGGCTTATGTTTAGGGTTGTTAGGAAAGAGTGAAGACGCAGAGTCCTGTTGAGTGTGGGGTTGCGTAAAGGCTCCCCCAGGGAGCTCAGGTGTACCCAAAGGCTTCCGCTGAGAGCACTTTTTGATGGCAGAAAGTGGCACCGTACGTGTTTTTTCGGGTCTAACTCGGGTTCAGCTTCTTGTTGCGGTTAGGGTTATGTTTAGGGTTGTTAGGAAAGAGTGAAGACGCAGAGTCCTGTTGAGTGCGGGGTTGCGTAAAGGCTCCCCCAGGGAGTTCAGGTGTACCCAAAGGCTTCCGCTGAGAGCACTTTTTGATGGCAGAAAGTGGCACCGTACGTGTTTTTTCGGGTCTAACTCGGGTTCAGCTTCTTGTTGCGGTTAGGGTTATGTTTAGGGTTGTTAGGAAAGAGTGAAGACGCAGAGTCCTGTTGAGTGTGGGGTTGCGTAAAGGCTCCCCCAGGGAGTTCAGGTGTACCCAAAGGCTTCCGCTGAGAGCACTTTTTGATGGCAGAAAGTGGCACCGTACGTGTTTTTTCGGGTCTAACTCGGGTTCAGCTTCTTGTTGCGGTTAGGGTTATGTTTAGGGTTGTTAGGAAAGAGTGAAGACGCAGAGTCCTGTTGAGTGTGCGGTTGCGTAAAGGCTCCCCCAGGGAGTTCAGGTGTACCCAAAGGCTTCCGCTGAGAGCACTTTTTGATGGCAGAAAGTGGCATCGTACGTGTTTTTTCGGGTCTAACTCGGGTTCAGCTTCTTGTTGCGGTTAGGGTTATGTTTAGGGTTGTTAGGAAAGAGTGAAGACGCAGAGTCCTGTTGAGTGTGGGGTTGCGTAAAGGCTCCCCCAGGGAGTTCAGGTGTACCCAAAGGCTTCCGCTGAGAGCACTTTTTGATGGCAGAAAGTGGCACCGTACGTGTTTTTTCGGGTCTAACTCGGGTTGAGCTTCTTGTTGCGGTTAGGGTTATGTTTAGGGTTGTTAGGAAAGAGTGAAGACGCAGAGTCCTGTTGAGTGTGGGGTTGCGTAAAGGCTCCCCCAGGGAGTTCAGGTGTACCCAAAGGCTTCCGCTGAGAGCACTTTTTGATGGCAGAAAGTGGCACCGTACGTGTTTTTTCGGGTCTAACTCGGGTTCAGCTTCTTGTTGCGGTTAGGGTTATGTTTAGGGTTGTTAGGAAAGAGCGAAGACGCAGAGTCCTGTTGAGTGTGGGGTTGCGTAAAGGCTCCCCCAGGGAGTTCAGGTGTACCCAAAGGCTTCCGCTGAGAGCACTTTTGGATGGCAGAAAGTGGCACCGTACGTGTTTTTTCGGGTCTAACTCGGGTTCAGCTTCTTGTTGCGGTTAGGGTTATGTTAGGGTTGTTAGGAAAGAGTGAAGACGCAGAGTCCTGTTGAGTGTGGGGTTGCGTAAAGGCTCCCCCAGGGAGTTCAGGTGTACCCAAAGGCTTCCGCTGAGAGCACTTTTTGATGGCAGAAAGTGGCACCGTACGTGTTTTTTCGGGTCTAACTCGGGTTGAGCTTCTTGTTGCGGTTAGGGTTATGTTTAGGGTTGTTAGGAAAGAGTGAAGACGCAGAGTCCTGTTGAGTGTGGGGTTGCGTAAAGACTCCCCCAGGGAGTTCAGGTGTACCCCAAGGCTTCCGCTGAGAGCACTTTTTGATGGCAGAAAGTGGCACCGTACGTGTTTTTTCGGGTCTAACTCGGGTTCAGCTTCTTGTTGCGGTTAGGGTTATGTTTAGGGTTGTTAGGAAAGAGTGAAGACGCAGAGTCCTGTTGAGTGTGGGGTTGCGTAAAGGCTCCCCCAGGGAGTTCACGTGTACCCAAAGGCTTCCGCTGAGAGCACTTTTTGATGGCAGAAAGTGGCACCGTACGTGTTTTTTCGGGTCTAACTCGGGTTGAGCTTCTTGTTGCGGTTAGGGTTATGTTTAGGGTTGTTAGGAAAGAGTGAAGACGCAGAGTCCTGTTGAGTGTGGGGTTGCGTAAAGGCTCCCCCAGGGAGTTCAGGTGTACCCAAAGGCTTCCGCTGAGAGCACTTTTTGATGGCAGAAAGTGGCACCGTACGTGTTTTTTCGGGTCTAACTCGGGTTGAGCTTCTTGTTGCGGTTAGGGTTATGTTTAGGGTTGTTAGGAAAGAGTGAAGACGCAGAGTCCTGTTGAGTGTGGGGTTGCGTAAAGGCTCCCCCAGGGAGTTCAGGTGTACCCAAAGGCTTCCGCTGAGAGCACTTTTTGATGGCAGAAAGTGGCACCGTACGTGTTTTTTCGGGTCTAACTCGGGTTCAGCTTCTTGTTGCGGTTAGGGTTATGTTTAGGGTTGTTAGGAAAGAGCGAAGACGCAGAGTCCTGTTGAGTGTGGGGTTGCGTAAAGGCTCCCCCAGGGAGTTCACGTGTACCCAAAGGCTTCCGCTGAGAGCACTTTTTGATGGCAGAAAGTGGCACCGTACGTGTTTTTTCGGGTCTAACTCGGGTTCAGCTTCTTGTTGCGGTTAGGGTTATGTTTAGGGTTGTTAGGAAAGAGTGAAGACGCAGAGTCCTGTTGAGTGTGGGGTTGCGTAAAGGCTCCCCCAGGGAGTTCAGGTGTACCCAAAGGCTTCCGCTGAGAGCACTTTTTGATGGCAGAAAGTGGCACCGTACGTGTTTTTTCGGGTCTAACTCGGGTTCAGCTTCTTGTTGCGGTTAGGGTTATGTTTAGGGTTGTTAGGAAAGAGTGAAGACGCAGAGTCCTGTTGAGTGTGGGGTTGCGTAAAGGCTCCCCCAGGGAGTTCAGGTGTACCCAAAGGCTTCCGCTGAGAGCACTTTTTGATGGCAGAAAGTGGCACCGTACGTGTTTTTTCGGGTCTAACTCGGGTTCAGCTTCTTGTTGCGGTTAGGGTTATGTTTAGGGTTGTTAGGAAAGAGTGAAGACGCAGAGTCCTGTTGAGTGTGGGGTTGCGTAAAGGCTCCCCCAGGGAGTTCAGGTGTACCCAAAGGCTTCCGCTGAGAGCACTTTTTGATGGCAGAAAGTGGCACCGTACGTGTTTTTTCGGGTCTAACTCGGGTTCAGCTTCTTGTTGCGGTTAGGGTTATGTTTAGGGTTGTTAGGAAAGAGTGAAGACGCAGAGTCCTGTTGAGTGTGGGGTTGCGTAAAGGCTCCCCCAGGGAGTTCAGGTGTACCCAAAGGCTTCCGCTGAGAGCACTTTTTGATGGCAGAAAGTGGCACCGTACGTGTTTTTTCGGGTCTAACTCGGGTTCAGCTTCTTGTTGCGGTTAGGGTTATGTTTAGGGTTGTTAGGAAAGAGTGAAGACGCAGAGTCCTGTTGAGTGTGGGGTTGCGTAAAGGCTCCCCCAGGGAGTTCAGGTGTACCCAAAGGCTTCCGCTGAGAGCACTTTTGGATGGCAGAAAGTGGCACCGTACGTGTTTTTTCGGGTCTAACTCGGGTTGAGCTTCTTGTTGCGGTTAGGGTTATGTTTAGGGTTGTTAGGAAAGAGTGAAGACGCAGAGTCCTGTTGAGTGTGGGGTTGCGTAAAGGCTCCCCCAGGGAGTTCAGGTGTACCCAAAGGCTTCCGCTGAGAGCACTTTTTGATGGCAGAAAGTGGCACCGTACGTGTTTTTTCGGGTCTAACTCGGGTTCAGCTTCTTGTTGCGGTTAGGGTTATGTTTAGGGTTGTTAGGAAAGAGCGAAGACGCAGAGTCCTGTTGAGTGTGGGGTTGCTAAAGGCTCCCCCAGGGAGTTCAGGTGTACCCAAAGGCTTCCGCTGAGAGCACTTTTTGATGGCAGAAAGTGGCACCGTACGTGTTTTTTCGGGTCTAACTCGGGTTCAGCTTCTTGTTGCGGTTAGGGTTATGTTTAGGGTTGTTAGGAAAGAGTGAAGACGCAGAGTCCTGTTGAGTGTGGGGTTGCGTAAAGGCTCCCCCAGGGAGTTCACGTGTACCCAAAGGCTTCCGCTGAGAGCACTTTTGGATGGCAGAAAGTGGCACCGTACGTGTTTTTTCGGGTCTAACTCGGGTTCAGCTTCTTGTTGCGGTTAGGGTTATGTTTAGGGTTGTTAGGAAAGAGTGAAGACGCAGAGTCCTGTTGAGTGTGGGGTTGCGTAAAGGCTCCCCCAGGGAGTTCAGGTGTACCCAAAGGCTTCCGCTGAGAGCACTTTTTGATGGCAGGAAGTGGCACCGTACGTGTTTTTTCGGGTCTAACTCGGGTTCAGCTTCTTGTTGCGGTTAGGGTTATGTTTAGGGTTGTTAGGAAAGAGTGAAGACGCAGAGTCCTGTTGAGTGTGGGGTTGCGTAAAGGCTCCCCCAGGGAGTTCAGGTGTACCCAAAGGCTTCCGCTGAGAGCACTTTTTGATGGCAGAAAGTGGCACCGTACGTGTTTTTTCGGGTCTAACTCGGGTTCAGCTTCTTGTTGCGGTTAGGGTTATGTTTAGGGTTGTTAGGAAAGAGTGAAGACGCAGAGTCCTGTTGAGTGTGGGGTTGCGTAAAGGCTCCCCCAGGGAGTTCAGGTGTACCCAAAGGCTTCCGCTGAGAGCACTTTTTGATGGCAGAAAGTGGCACCGTACGTGTTTTTTCGGGTCTAACTCGGGTTCAGCTTCTTGTTGCGGTTAGGGTTATGTTTAGGGTTGTTAGGAAAGAGTGAAGACGCAGAGTCCTGTTGAGTGTGGGGTTGCGTAAAGGCTCCCCCAGGGAGTTCACGTGTACCCAAAGGCTTCCGCTGAGAGCACTTTTTGATGGCAGAAAGTGGCACCGTACGTGTTTTTTCGGGTCTAACTCGGGTTCAGCTTCTTGTTGCGGTTAGGGTTATGTTTAGGGTTGTTAGG
>NW_027663814.1:0-30000 GCF_964034855.1 Anser brachyrhynchus | reverse complement strand
TTTTTTCGGGTCTAACTCGGGTTCAGCTTCTTGTTGCGGTTAGGGTTATGTTTAGGGTTGTTAGGAAAGAGTGAAGACGCAGAGTCCTGTTGAGTGCGGGGTTGCGTAAAGGCTCCCCCAGGGAGTTCAGGTGTACCCAAAGGCTTCCGCTGAGAGCACTTTTTGATGGCAGAAAGTGGCACCGTACGTGTTTTTTCGGGTCTAACTCGGGTTCAGCTTCTTGTTGCGGTTAGGGTTATGTTTAGGGTTGTTAGGAAAGAGTGAAGACGCAGAGTCCTGTTGAGTGTGGGGTTGCGTAAAGGCTCCCCCAGGGAGTTCAGGTGTACCCAAAGGCTTCCGCTGAGAGCACTTTTTGATGGCAGAAAGTGGCACCGTACGTGTTTTTTCGGGTCTAACTCGGGTTCAGCTTCTTGTTGCGGTTAGGGTTATGTTTAGGGTTGTTAGGAAAGAGTGAAGACGCAGAGTCCTGTTGAGTGTGGGGTTGCGTAAAGGCTCCCCCAGGGAGTTCAGGTGTACCCAAAGGCTTCCGCTGAGAGCACTTTTTGATGGCAGAAAGTGGCACCGTACGTGTTTTTTTGGGTCTAACTCGGGTTCAGCTTCTTGTTGCGGTTAGGGTTATGTTTAGGGTTGTTAGGAAAGAGTGAAGACGCAGAGTCCTGTTGAGTGTGGGGTTGCGTAAAGGCTCCCCCAGGGAGTTCAGGTGTACCCAAAGGCATCCGCTGAGAGCACTTTTTGATGGCAGAAAGTGGCACCGTACGTGTTTTTTCGGGTCTAACTCGGGTTGAGCTTCTTGTTGCGGTTAGGGTTATGTTTAGGGTTGTTAGGAAAGAGTGAAGACGCAGAGTCCTGTTGAGTGTGGGGTTGCGTAAAGGCTCCCCCAGGGAGTTCAGGTGTACCCAAAGGCTTCCGCTGAGAGCACTTTTTGATGGCAGAAAGTGGCACCGTACGTGTTTTTTCGGGTCTAACTCGGGTTCAGCTTCTTGTTGCGGTTAGGGTTATGTTTAGGGTTGTTAGGAAAGAGTGAAGACGCAGAGTCCTGTTGAGTGTGGGGTTGCGTAAAGGCTCCCCCAGGGAGTTCACGTGTACCCAAAGGCTTCCGCTGAGAGCACTTTTTGATGGCAGAAAGTGGCACCGTACGTGTTTTTTCGGGTCTAACTCGGGTTGATCTTCTTGTTGCGGTTAGGGTTATGTTTAGGGTTGTTAGGAAAGAGTGAAGACGCAGAGTCCTGTTGAGTGTGGGGTTGCGTAAAGGCTCCCCCAGGGAGTTCAGGTGTACCCAAAGGCTTCCGCTGAGAGCACTTTTTGATGGCAGAAAGTGGCACCGTACGTGTTTTTTCGGGTCTAACTCGGGTTGAGCTTCTTGTTGCGGTTAGGGTTATGTTTAGGGTTGTTAGGAAAGAGTGAAGACGCAGAGTCCTGTTGAGTGTGGGGTTGCGTAAAGGCTCCCCCAGGGAGTTCAGGTGTACCCAAAGGCTTCCGCTGAGAGCACTTTTGGATGGCAGAAAGTGGCACCGTACGTGTTTTTTCGGGTCTAACTCGGGTTCAGCTTCTTGTTGCGGTTAGGGTTATGTTTAGGGTTGTTAGGAAAGAGTGAAGATGCAGAGTCCTGTTGAGTGTGGGGTTGCGTAAAGGCTCCCCCAGGGAGTTCAGGTGTACCCAAAGGCTTCCGCTGAGAGCACTTTTTGATGGCAGAAAGTGGCACCGTACGTGTTTTTTCGGGTCTAACTCGGGTTCAGCTTCTTGTTGCGGTTAGGGTTATGTTTAGGGTTGTTAGGAAAGAGTGAAGACGCAGAGTCCTGTTGAGTGTGGGGTTGCGTAAAGGCTCCCCCAGGGAGTTCAGGTGTTCCCAAAGGCTTCCGCTGAGAGCACTTTTTGATGGCAGAAAGTGGCACCGTACGTGTTTTTTCGGGTCTAACTCGGGTTCAGCTTCTTGTTGCGGTTAGGCTTATGTTTAGGGTTGTTAGGAAAGAGTGAAGACGCAGAGTCCTGTTGAGTGTGGGGTTGCGTAAAGGCTCCCCCAGGGAGTTCAAGTGTACCCAAAGGCTTCCGCTGAGAGCACTTTTTGATGGCAGAAAGTGGCACCGTACGTGTTTTTTCGGGTCTAACTCGGGTTGAGCTTCTTGTTGCGGTTAGGGTTATGTTTAGGGTTGTTAGGAAAGAGTGAAGACGCAGAGTCCTGTTGAGTGTGGGGTTGCGTAAAGGCTCCCCCAGGGAGTTCAGGTGTACCCAAAGGCTTCCGCTGAGAGCACTTTTTGATGGCAGAAAGTGGCACCGTACGTGTTTTTTCGGGTCTAACTCGGGTTCAGCTTCTTGTTGCGGTTAGGGTTATGTTTAGGGTTGTTAGGAAAGAGTGAAGACTCAGAGTCCTGTTGAGTGTGGGGTTGCGTAAAGGCTCCCCCAGGGAGTTCAGGTGTACCCAAAGGCTTCCGCTGAGAGCACTTTTTGATGGCAGGAAGTGGCACCGTACGTGTTTTTTCGGGTCTAACTCGGGTTGAGCTTCTTGTTGCGGTTAGGGTTATGTTTAGGGTTGTTAGGAAAGAGTGAAGACGCAGAGTCCTGTTGAGTGTGGGGTTGCGTAAAGGCTCCCCCAGGGAGTTCAGGTGTACCCAAAGGCTTCCGCTGAGAGCACTTTTTGATGGCAGAAAGTGGCACCGTACGTGTTTTTTCGGGTCTAACTCGGGTTCAGCTTCTTGTTGCGGTTAGGGTTGTGTTTAGGGTTGTTAGGAAAGAGTGAAGACGCAGAGTCCTGTTGAGTGTGGGGTTGCGTAAAGGCTCCCCCAGGGAGTTCAGGTGTACCCAAAGGCTTCCGCTGAGAGCACTTTTTGATGGCAGAAAGTGGCACCGTACGTGTTTTTTCGGGTCTAACTCGGGTTCAGCTTCTTGTTCCGGTTAGGCTTATGTTTAGGGTTGTTAGGAAAGAGTGAAAACGCAGAGTCCTGTTGAGTGTGGGGTTGCGTAAAGACTCCCCCAGGGAGTTCAGGTGTACCCAAAGGCTTCCGCTGAGAGCACTTTTTGATGGCAGAAAGTGGCACCGTACGTGTTTTTTCGGGTCTAACTCGGGTTGAGCTTCTTGTTGCGGTTAGGGTTATGTTTAGGGTTGTTAGGAAAGAGTGAAGACGCAGAGTCCTGTTGAGTGTGGGGTTGCGTAAAGGCTCCCCCAGGGAGTTCACGTGTACCCAAAGGCTTCCGCTGAGAGCACTTTTTGATGGCAGAAAGTGGCACCGTACGTGTTTTTTCGGGTCTAACTCGGGTTCAGCTTCTTGTTGCGGTTAGGGTTATGTTCAGGGTTGTTAGGAAAGAGTGAAGACGCAGAGTCCTGTTGAGTGTGGGGTTGCGTAAAGGCTCCCCCAGGGAGTTCAGGTGTACCCAAAGGCTTCCGCTGAGAGCACTTTTTGATGGCAGAAAATGGCACCGTACGTGTTTTTTCGGGTCTAACTCGGGTTCAGCTTCTTGTTGCGGTTAGGGTTATGTTTAGGGTTGTTAGGAAAGAGTGAAGACGCAGAGTCCTGTTGAGTGTGGGGTTGCGTAAAGGCTCCCCCAGGGAGTTCAGGTGTACCCAAAGGCTTCCGCTGAGAGCACTTTTTGATGGCAGAAAGTGGCACCGTACGTGTTTTTTCGGGTCTAACTCGGGTTCAGCTTCTTGTTGCGGTTAGGGTTATGTTTAGGGTTGTTAGGAAAGAGTGAAGACGCAGAGTCCTGTTGAGTGTGGGGTTGCGTAAAGGCTCCCCCAGGGAGTTCAGGTGTACCCAAAGGCTTCCGCTGAGAGCACTTTTTGATGGCAGAAAGTGGCACCGTACGTGTTTTTTCGGGTCTAACTCGGGTTCAGCTTCTTGTTGCGGTTAGGGTTATGTTTAGGGTTGTTAGGAAAGAGTGAAGACGCAGAGTCCTGTTGAGTGTGGGGTTGCATAAAGGCTCCCCCAGGGAGTTCAGGTGTACCCAAAGGCTTCCGCTGAGAGCACTTTTTGATGGCAGAAAGTGGCACCGTACGTGTTTTTTCGGGTCTAACTCGGGTTGAGCTTCTTGTTGCGGTTAGGGTTATGTTTAGGGTTGTTAGGAAAGAGTGAAGACGCAGAGTCCTGTTGAGTGTGGGGTTGCGTAAAGGCTCCCCCAGGGAGTTCAGGTGTTCCCAAAGGCTTCCGCTGAGAGCACTTTTTGATGGCAGAAAGTGGCACCGTACGTGTTTTTTCGGGTCTAACTCGGGTTGAGCTTCTTGTTGCGGTTAGGGTTATGTTTAGGGTTGTTAGGAAAGAGTGAAGACGCAGAGTCCTGTTGAGTGTGGGGTTGCGTAAAGGCTCCCCCAGGGAGTTCAAGTGTACCCAAAGGCTTCCGCTGAGAGCACTTTTTGATGGCAGAAAGTGGCACCGTACGTGTTTTTTCGGGTCTAACTCGGGTTGAGCTTCTTGTTGCGGTTAGGGTTATGTTTAGGGTTGTTAGGAAAGAGTGAAGACGCAGAGTCCTGTTGAGTGTGGGGTTGCGTAAAGGCTCCCCCAGGGAGTTCAGGTGTACCCAAAGGCTTCCGCTGAGAGCACTTTTTGATGGCAGAAAGTGGCACCGTACGTGTTTTTTCGGGTCTAACTCGGGTTGAGCTTCTTGTTGCGGTTAGGGTTATGTTTAGGGTTGTTAGGAAAGAGTGAAGACGCAGAGTCCTGTTGAGTGTGGGGTTGCGTAAAGGCTCCCCCAGGGAGTTCACGTGTACCCAAAGGCTTCCGCTGAGAGCACTTTTTGATGGCAGAAAGTGGCACCGTACGTGTTTTTTCGGGTCTAACTCGGGTTCAGCTTCTTGTTGCGGTTAGGGTTATGTTTAGGGTTGTTAGGAAAGAGTGAAGACTCAGAGTCCTGTTGAGTGTGGGGTTGCGTAAAGGCTCCCCCAGGGAGTTCAGGTGTACCCAAAGGCTTCCGCTGAGAGCACTTTTTGATGGCAGGAACTGGCACCGTACGTGTTTTTTCGGGTCTAACTCGGGTTGAGCTTCTTGTTGCGGTTAGGGTTATGTTTAGGGTTGTTAGGAAAGAGTGAAGACGCAGAGTCCTGTTGAGTGTGGGGTTGCGTAAAGGCTCCCCCAGGGAGTTCAGGTGTACCCAAAGGCTTCCGCTGAGAGCACTTTTTGATGGCAGAAAGTGGCACCGTACGTGTTTTTTCGGGTCTAACTCGGGTTCAGCTTCTTGTTGCGGTTAGGGTTGTGTTTAGGGTTGTTAGGAAAGAGTGAAGACGCAGAGTCCTGTTGAGTGTGGGGTTGCGTAAAGGCTCCCCCAGGGAGTTCAGGTGTACCCAAAGGCTTCCGCTGAGAGCACTTTTTGATGGCAGAAAGTGGCACCGTACGTGTTTTTTCGGGTCTAACTCGGGTTCAGCTTCTTGTTGCGGTTAGGGTTATGTTTAGGGTTGTTAGGAAAGAGTGAAAACGCAGAGTCCTGTTGAGTGTGGGGTTGCGTAAAGACTCCCCCAGGGAGTTCAGGTGTACCCAAAGGCTTCCGCTGAGAGCACTTTTTGATGGCAGAAAGTGGCACCGTACGTGTTTTTTCGGGTCTAACTCGGGTTGAGCTTCTTGTTGCGGTTAGGGTTATGTTTAGGGTTGTTAGGAAAGAGTGAAGACGCAGAGTCCTGTTGAGTGTGGGGTTGCGTAAAGGCTCCCCCAGGGAGTTCACGTGTACCCAAAGGCTTCCGCTGAGAGCACTTTTTGATGGCAGAAAGTGGCACCGTACGTGTTTTTTCGGGTCTAACTCGGGTTCAGCTTCTTGTTGCGGTTAGGGTTATGTTCAGGGTTGTTAGGAAAGAGTGAAGACGCAGAGTCCTGTTGAGTGTGGGGTTGCGTAAAGGCTCCCCCAGGGAGTTCAGGTGTACCCAAAGGCTTCCGCTGAGAGCACTTTTTGATGGCAGAAAGTGGCACCGTACGTGTTTTTTCGGGTCTAACTCGGGTTCAGCTTCTTGTTGCGGTTAGGGTTATGTTTAGGGTTGTTAGGAAAGAGTGAAGACGCAGAGTCCTGTTGAGTGTGGGGTTGCGTAAAGGCTCCCCCAGGGAGTTCACGTGTACCCAAAGGCTTCCGCTGAGAGCACTTTTTGATGGCAGAAAGTGGCACCGTACGTGTTTTTTCGGGTCTAACTCGGGTTCAGCTTCTTGTTGCGGTTAGGGTTATGTTCAGGGTTGTTAGGAAAGAGTGAAGACGCAGAGTCCTGTTGAGTGTGGGGTTGCGTAAAGGCTCCCCCAGGGAGTTCAGGTGTACCCAAAGGCTTCCGCTGAGAGCACTTTTTGATGGCAGAAAGTGGCACCGTACGTGTTTTTTCGGGTCTAACTCGGGTTCAGCTTCTTGTTGCGGTTAGGGTTATGTTTAGGGTTGTTAGGAAAGAGTGAAGACGCAGAGTCCTGTTGAGTGTGGGGTTGCGTAAAGGCTCCCCCAGGGAGTTCAGGTGTACCCAAAGGCTTCCGCTGAGAGCACTTTTTGATGGCAGAAAGTGGCACCGTACGTGTTTTTTCGGGTCTAACTCGGGTTCAGCTTCTTGTTGCGGTTAGGGTTATGTTTAGGGTTGTTAGGAAAGAGTGAAGACGCAGAGTCCTGTTGAGTGTGGGGTTGCGTAAAGGCTCCCCCAGGGAGTTCAGGTGTACCCAAAGGCTTCCGCTGAGAGCACTTTTTGATGGCAGAAAGTGGCACCGTACGTGTTTTTTCGGGTCTAACTCGGGTTCAGCTTCTTGTTGCGGTTAGGGTTATGTTTAGGGTTGTTAGGAAAGAGTGAAGACGCAGAGTCCTGTTGAGTGTGGGGTTGCGTAAAGGCTCCCCCAGGGAGTTCAGGTGTACCCAAAGGCTTCCGCTGAGAGCACTTTTTGATGGCAGAAAGTGGCACCGTACGTGTTTTTTCGGGTCTAACTCGGGTTCAGCTTCTTGTTGCGGTTAGGGTTATGTTTAGGGTTGTTAGGAAAGAGTGAAGACGCAGAGTCCTGTTGAGTGTGGGGTTGCGTAAAGGCTCCCCCAGGGAGTTCACGTGTACCCAAAGGCTTCCGCTGAGAGCACTTTTTGATGGCAGAAAGTGGCACCGTACGTGTTTTTTCGGGTCTAACTCGGGTTCAGCTTCTTGTTGCGGTTAGGGTTATGTTTAGGGTTGTTAGGAAAGAGTGAAGACTCAGAGTCCTGTTGAGTGTGGGGTTGCGTAAAGGCTCCCCCAGGGAGTTCAGGTGTACCCAAAGGCTTCCGCTGAGAGCACTTTTTGATGGCAGAAAGTGGCACCGTACGTGTTTTTTCGGGTCTAACTCGGGTTCAGCTTCTTGTTGCGGTTAGGGTTATGTTTAGGGTTGTTAGGAAAGAGTGAAGACGCAGAGTCCTGTTGAGTGTGGGGTTGCGTAAAGGCTCCCCCAGGGAGTTCAGGTGTACCCAAAGGCTTCCGCTGAGAGCACTTTTTGATGGCAGAAAGTGGCACCGTACGTGTTTTTTCGGGTCTAACTCGGGTTGAGCTTCTTGTTGCGGTTAGGGTTATGTTTAGGGTTGTTAGGAAAGAGTGAAGACGCAGAGTCCTGTTGAGTGTGGGGTTGCGTAAAGGCTCCCCCAGGGAGTTCAGGTGTACCCAAAGGCTTCCGCTGAGAGCACTTTTTGATGGCAGAAAGTGGCACCGTACGTGTTTTTTCGGGTCTAACTCGGGTTCAGCTTCTTGTTGCGGTTAGGGTTATGTTTAGGGTTGTTAGGAAAGAGTGAAGACGCAGAGTCCTGTTGAGTGTGGGGTTGCGTAAAGGCTCCCCCAGGGAGTTCAGGTGTTCCCAAAGGCTTCCGCTGAGAGCACTTTTTGATGGCAGAAAGTGGCACCGTACGTGTTTTTTCGGGTCTAACTCGGGTTCAGCTTCTTGTTGCGGTTAGGGTTATGTTTAGGGTTGTTAGGAAAGAGTGAAGACGCAGAGTCCTGTTGAGTGTGGGGTTGCGTAAAGGCTCCCCCAGGGAGTTCAGGTGTACCCAAAGGCTTCCGCTGAGAGCACTTTTTGATGGCAGAAAGTGGCACCGTACGTGTTTTTTCGGGTCTAACTCGGGTTCAGCTTCTTGTTGCGGTTAGGGTTATGTTTAGGGTTGTTAGGAAAGAGTGAAGACGCAGAGTCCTGTTGAGTGTGGGG
The DNA here is from genome assembly GCF_964034855.1 of Anser brachyrhynchus. Taxonomy (NCBI): domain Eukaryota; kingdom Metazoa; phylum Chordata; class Aves; order Anseriformes; family Anatidae; genus Anser; species Anser brachyrhynchus. Next base: position 21,919 of record NW_027663814.1, on the reverse strand, counting down.
TTGTGTAAAGGCTCCCCCAGGGAGTTCAGGTGTTCCCAAAGGCTTCCGCTGAGAGCACTTTTTGATGGCAGAAAGTGGCACCGTACGTGTTTTTTCGGGTCTAACTCGGGTTCAGCTTCTTGTTGCGGTTAGGGTTATGTTTAGGGTTGTTAGGAAAGAGTGAAGACGCAGAGTCCTGTTGAGTGTGGGGTTGCGTAAAGGCTCCCCCAGGGAGTTCAGGTGTACCCAAAGGCTTCCGCTGAGAGCACTTTTGGATGGCAGAAAGTGGCACCGTACGTGTTTTTTCGGGTCTAACTCGGGTTCAGCTTCTTGTTGCGGTTAGGGTTATGTTTAGGGTTGTTAGGAAAGAGTGAAGACGCAGAGTCCTGTTGAGTGTGGGGTTGCGTAAAGGCTCCCCCAGGGAGTTCAGGTGTACCCAAAGGCTTCCGCTGAGAGCACTTTTGGATGGCAGAAAGTGGCACCGTACGTGTTTTTTCGGGTCTAACTCGGGTTCAGCTTCTTGTTGCGGTTAGGGTTATGTTTAGGGTTGTTAGGAAAGAGTGAAGACGCAGAGTCCTGTTGAGTGTGGGGTTGCGTAAAGGCTCCCCCAGGGAGTTCAGGTGTACCCAAAGGCTTCCGCTGAGAGCACTTTTTGATGGCAGAAAGTGGCACCGTACGTGTTTTTTCGGGTCTAACTCGGGTTCAGCTTCTTGTTGCGGTTAGGGTTATGTTTAGGGTTGTTAGGAAAGAGTGAAGACGCAGAGTCCTGTTGAGTGTGGGGTTGCGTAAAGGCTCCCCCAGGGAGTTCAGGTGTTCCCAAAGGCTTCCGCTGAGAGCACTTTTTGATGGCAGAAAGTGGCACCGTACGTGTTTTTTCGGGTCTAACTCGGGTTCAGCTTCTTGTTGCGGTTAGGGTTATGTTTAGGGTTGTTAGGAAAGAGTGAAGACGCAGAGTCCTGTTGAGTGTGGGGTTGCGTAAAGGCTCCCCCAGGGAGTTCAGGTGTACCCAAAGGCTTCCGCTGAGAGCACTTTTTGATGGCAGAAAGTGGCACCGTACGTGTTTTTTCGGGTCTAACTCGGGTTGAGCTTCTTGTTGCGGTTAGGGTTATGTTTAGGGTTGTTAGGAAAGAGTGAAGACGCAGAGTCCTGTTGAGTGTGGGGTTGCGTAAAGGCTCCCCCAGGGAGTTCAGATGTACCCAAAGGCTTCCGCTGAGAGCACTTTTGGATGGCAGAAAGTGGCACCGTACGTGTTTTTTCGGGGCTAACTCAGGTTCAGCTTCTTGTTGCGGTTAGGGTTATGTTTAGGGTTGTTAGGAAAGAGTGAAGACGCAGAGTCCTGTTGAGTGTGGGGTTGCGTAAAGGCTCCCCCAGGGAGTTCAGGTGTACCCAAAGGCTTCCGCTGAGAGCACTTTTTGATGGCAGAAAGTGGCACCGTACGTGTTTTTTCGGGTCTAACTCGGGTTCAGCTTCTTGTTGCGGTTAGGGTTATGTTTAGGGTTGTTAGGAAAGAGTGAAGACGCAGAGTCCTGTTGAGTGTGGGGTTGCGTAAAGGCTCCCCCAGGGAGTTCAGGTGTTCCCAAAGGCTTCCGCTGAGAGCACTTTTTGATGGCAGAAAGTGGCACCGTACGTGTTTTTTCGGGTCTAACTCGGGTTCAGCTTCTTGTTGCGGTTAGGGTTATGTTTAGGGTTGTTAGGAAAGAGTGAAGACGCAGAGTCCTGTTGAGTGTGGGGTTGCGTAAAGGCTCCCCCAGGGAGTTCAGGTGTACCCAAAGGCTTCCGCTGAGAGCACTTTTTGATGGCAGAAAGTGGCACCGTACGTGTTTTTTCGGGTCTAACTCGGGTTGAGCTTCTTGTTGCGGTTAGGGTTATGTTTAGGGTTGTTAGGAAAGAGTGAAGACGCAGAGTCCTGTTGAGTGTGGGGTTGCGTAAAGGCTCCCCCAGGGAGTTCAGGTGTACCCAAAGGCTTCCGCTGAGAGCACTTTTGGATGGCAGAAAGTGGCACCGTACGTGTTTTTTCGGGTCTAACTCGGGTTCAGCTTCTTGTTGCGGTTAGGGTTATGTTTAGGGTTGTTAGGAAAGAGTGAAGACGCAGAGTCCTGTTGAGTGTGGGGTTGCGTAAAGGCTCCCCCAGGGAGTTCAGGTGTACCCAAAGGCTTCCGCTGAGAGCACTTTTTGATGGCAGAAAGTGGCACCGTACGTGTTTTTTCGGGTCTAACTCGGGTTCAGCTTCTTGTTGCGGTTAGGGTTATGTTTAGGGTTGTTAGGAAAGAGTGAAGACGCAGAGTCCTGTTGAGTGTGGGGTTGCGTAAAGGCTCCCCCAGGGAGTTCAGGTGTACCCAAAGGCTTCCGCTGAGAGCACTTTTTGATGGCAGAAAGTGGCACCGTACGTGTTTTTTCGGGTCTAACTCGGGTTCAGCTTCTTGTTGCGGTTAGGGTTATGTTTAGGGTTGTTAGGAAAGAGTGAAGACGCAGAGTCCTGTTGAGTGCGGGGTTGCGTAAAGGCTCCCCCAGGGAGTTCAGGTGTACCCAAAGGCTTCCGCTCAGAGCACTTTTTGATGGCAGAAAGTGGCACCGTACGTGTTTTTTCGGGTCTAACTCGGGTTCAGCTTCTTGTTGCGGTTAGGGTTATGTTTAGGGTTGTTAGGAAAGAGTGAAGACGCAGAGTCCTGTTGAGTGTGGGGTTGCGTAAAGGCTCCCCCAGGGAGTTCAGGTGTACCCAAAGGCTTCCGCTGAGAGCACTTTTTGATGGCAGAAAGTGGCACCGTACGTGTTTTTTCGGGTCTAACTCGGGTTCAGCTTCTTGTTGCGGTTAGGGTTATGTTTAGGGTTGTTAGGAAAGAGTGAAGACGCAGAGTCCTGTTGAGTGTGGGGTTGCGTAAAGGCTCCCCCAGGGAGTTCAGGTGTACCCAAAGGCTTCCGCTGAGAGCACTTTTTGATGGCAGAAAGTGGCACCGTACGTGTTTTTTCGGGTCTAACTCGGGTTCAGCTTCTTGCTGCGGTTAGGGTTATGTTTAGGGTTGTTAGGAAAGAGCGAAGACGCAGAGTCCTGTTGAGTGTGGGGTTGCGTAAAGGCTCCCCCAGGGAGTTCAGGTGTACCCAAAGGCTTCCGCTGAGAGCACTTTTTGATGGCAGAAAGTGGCACCGTACGTGTTTTTTCGGGTCTAACTCGGGTTCAGCTTCTTGTTGCGGTTAGGGTTATGTTTAGGGTTGTTAGGAAAGAGTGAAGACGCAGAGTCCTGTTGAGTGTGGGGTTGCGTAAAGGCTCCCCCAGGGAGTTCAGGTGTACCCAAAGGCTTCCGCTGAGAGCACTTTTTGATGGCAGAAAGTGGCACCGTACGTGTTTTTTCGGGTCTAACTCGGGTTCAGCTTCTTGTTGCGGTTAGGGTTATGTTTAGGGTTGTTAGGAAAGAGTGAAGACTCAGAGTCCTGTTGAGTGTGGGGTTGCGTAAAGGCTCCCCCAGGGAGTTCAGGTGTACCCAAAGGCTTCCGCTGAGAGCACTTTTTGATGGCAGGAAGTGGCACCGTACGTGTTTTTTCGGGTCTAACTCGGGTTGAGCTTCTTGTTGCGGTTAGGGTTATGTTTAGGGTTGTTAGGAAAGAGTGAAGACGCAGAGTCCTGTTGAGTGTGGGGTTGCGTAAAGGCTCCCCCAGGGAGTTCAGGTGTACCCAAAGGCTTCCGCTGAGAGCACTTTTTGATGGCAGAAAGTGGCACCGTACGTGTTTTTTCGGGTCTAACTCGGGTTCAGCTTCTTGTTGCGGTTAGGGTTGTGTTTAGGGTTGTTAGGAAAGAGTGAAGACGCAGAGTCCTGTTGAGTGTGGGGTTGCGTAAAGGCTCCCCCAGGGAGTTTAGGTGTACCCAAAGGCTTCCGCTGAGAGCACTTTTTGATGGCAGAAAGTGGCACCGTACGTGTTTTTTCGGGTCTAACTCGGGTTCAGCTTCTTGTTCTGGTTAGGCTTATGTTTAGGGTTGTTAGGAAAGAGTGAAAACGCAGAGTCCTGTTGAGTGTGGGGTTGCGTAAAGACTCCCCCAGGGAGTTCAGGTGTACCCAAAGGCTTCCGCTGAGAGCACTTTTTGATGGCAGAAAGTGGCACCGTACGTGTTTTTTCGGGTCTAACTCGGGTTGAGCTTCTTGTTGCGGTTAGGGTTATGTTTAGGGTTGTTAGGAAAGAGTGAAGACGCAGAGTCCTGTTGAGTGTGGGGTTGCGTAAAGGCTCCCCCAGGGAGTTCACGTGTACCCAAAGGCTTCCGCTGAGAGCACTTTTTGATGGCAGAAAGTGGCACCGTACGTGTTTTTTCGGGTCTAACTCGGGTTCAGCTTCTTGTTGCGGTTAGGGTTATGTTCAGGGTTGTTAGGAAAGAGTGAAGACGCAGAGTCCTGTTGAGTGTGGGGTTGCGTAAAGGCTCCCCCAGGGAGTTCAGGTGTACCCAAAGGCTTCCGCTGAGAGCACTTTTTGATGGCAGAAAGTGGCACCGTACGTGTTTTTTCGGGTCTAACTCGGGTTCAGCTTCTTGTTGCGGTTAGGGTTATGTTTAGGGTTGTTAGGAAAGAGTGAAGACGCAGAGTCCTGTTGAGTGTGGGGTTGCGTAAAGGCTCCCCCAGGGAGTTCAGGTGTACCCAAAGGCTTCCGCTGAGAGCACTTTTTGATGGCAGAAAGTGGCACCGTACGTGTTTTTTCGGGTCTAACTCGGGTTGAGCTTCTTGTTGCGGTTAGGGTTATGTTTAGGGTTGTTAGGAAAGAGTGAAGACGCAGAGTCCTGTTGAGTGTGGGGTTGCGTAAAGGCTCCCCCAGGGAGTTCAGGTGTACCCAAAGGCTTCCGCTGAGAGCACTTTTGGATGGCAGAAAGTGGCACCGTACGTGTTTTTTCGGGTCTAACTCGGGTTCAGCTTCTTGTTGCGGTTAGGGTTATGTTTAGGGTTGTTAGGAAAGAGTGAAGACGCAGAGTCCTGTTGAGTGTGGGGTTGCGTAAAGGCTCCCCCAGGGAGTTCAGGTGTACCCAAAGGCTTCCGCTGAGAGCACTTTTTGATGGCAGAAAGTGGCACCGTACGTGTTTTTTCGGGTCTAACTCGGGTTGAGCTTCTTGTTGCGGTTAGGGTTATGTTTAGGGTTGTTAGGAAAGAGTGAAGACGCAGAGTCCTGTTGAGTGTGGGGTTGCGTAAAGGCTCCCCCAGGGAGTTCAGGTGTTCCCAAAGGCTTCCGCTGAGAGCACTTTTTGATGGCAGAAAGTGGCACCGTACGTGTTTTTTCGGGTCTAACTCGGGTTGAGCTTCTTGTTGCGGTTAGGGTTATGTTTAGGGTTGTTAGGAAAGAGTGAAGACGCAGAGTCCTGTTGAGTGTGGGGTTGCGTAAAGGCTCCCCCAGGGAGTTCAAGTGTACCCAAAGGCTTCCGCTGAGAGCACTTTTTGATGGCAGAAAGTGGCACCGTACGTGTTTTTTCGGGTCTAACTCGGGTTGAGCTTCTTGTTGCGGTTAGGGTTATGTTTAGGGTTGTTAGGAAAGAGTGAAGACGCAGAGTCCTGTTGAGTGTGGGGTTGCGTAAAGGCTCCCCCAGGGAGTTCAGGTGTACCCAAAGGCTTCCGCTGAGAGCACTTTTTGATGGCAGAAAGTGGCACCGTACGTGTTTTTTCGGGTCTAACTCGGGTTGAGCTTCTTGTTGCGGTTAGGGTTATGTTTAGGGTTGTTAGGAAAGAGTGAAGACGCAGAGTCCTGTTGAGTGTGGGGTTGCGTAAAGGCTCCCCCAGGGAGTTCACGTGTACCCAAAGGCTTCCGCTGAGAGCACTTTTTGATGGCAGAAAGTGGCACCGTACGTGTTTTTTCGGGTCTAACTCGGGTTCAGCTTCTTGTTGCGGTTAGGGTTATGTTTAGGGTTGTTAGGAAAGAGTGAAGACTCAGAGTCCTGTTGAGTGTGGGGTTGCGTAAAGGCTCCCCCAGGGAGTTCAGGTGTACCCAAAGGCTTCCGCTGAGAGCACTTTTTGATGGCAGGAACTGGCACCGTACGTGTTTTTTCGGGTCTAACTCGGGTTGAGCTTCTTGTTGCGGTTAGGGTTATGTTTAGGGTTGTTAGGAAAGAGTGAAGACGCAGAGTCCTGTTGAGTGTGGGGTTGCGTAAAGGCTCCCCCAGGGAGTTCAGGTGTACCCAAAGGCTTCCGCTGAGAGCACTTTTTGATGGCAGAAAGTGGCACCGTACGTGTTTTTTCGGCTCTAACTCGGGTTCAGCTTCTTGTTGCGGTTAGGGTTATGTTTAGGGTTGTTAGGAAAGAGTGAAGACGCAGAGTCCTGTTGAGTGTGGGGTTGCGTAAAGGCTCCCCCAGGGAGTTCAGGTGTACCCAAAGGCTTCCGCTGAGAGCACTTTTTGATGGCAGAAAGTGGCACCGTACGTGTTTTTTCGGGTCTAACTCGGGTTCAGCTTCTTGTTGCGGTTAGGGTTATGTTTAGGGTTGTTAGGAAAGAGTGAAAACGCAGAGTCCTGTTGAGTGTGGGGTTGCGTAAAGACTCCCCCAGGGAGTTCAGGTGTACCCAAAGGCTTCCGCTGAGAGCACTTTTTGATGGCAGAAAGTGGCACCGTACGTGTTTTTTCGGGTCTAACTCGGGTTGAGCTTCTTGTTGCGGTTAGGGTTATGTTTAGGGTTGTTAGGAAAGAGTGAAGACGCAGAGTCCTGTTGAGTGTGGGGTTGCGTAAAGGCTCCCCCAGGGAGTTCAGGTGTACCCAAAGGCTTCCGCTGAGAGCACTTTTTGATGGCAGAAAGTGGCACCGTACGTGTTTTTTCGGGTCTAACTCGGGTTCAGCTTCTTGTTGCGGTTAGGGTTATGTTCAGGGTTGTTAGGAAAGAGTGAAGACGCAGAGTCCTGTTGAGTGTGGGGTTGCGTAAAGGCTCCCCCAGGGAGTTCAGGTGTACCCAAAGGCTTCCGCTGAGAGCACTTTTGGATGGCAGAAAGTGGCACCGTACGTGTTTTTTCGGGTCTAACTCGGGTTCAGCTTCTTGTTGCGGTTAGGGTTATGTTTAGGGTTGTTAGGAAAGAGTGAAGACGCAGAGTCCTGTTGAGTGTGGGGTTGCGTAAAGGCTCCCCCAGGGAGTTCACGTGTACCCAAAGGCTTCCGCTGAGAGCACTTTTTGATGGCAGAAAGTGGCACCGTACGTGTTTTTTCGGGTCTAACTCGGGTTCAGCTTCTTGTTGCGGTTAGGGTTATGTTCAGGGTTGTTAGGAAAGAGTGAAGACGCAGAGTCCTGTTGAGTGTGGGGTTGCGTAAAGGCTCCCCCAGGGAGTTCAGGTGTACCCAAAGGCTTCCGCTGAGAGCACTTTTTGATGGCAGAAAGTGGCACCGTACGTGTTTTTTCGGGTCTAACTCGGGTTCAGCTTCTTGTTGCGGTTAGGGTTATGTTTAGGGTTGTTAGGAAAGAGTGAAGACGCAGAGTCCTGTTGAGTGTGGGGTTGCGTAAAGGCTCCCCCAGGGAGTTCAGGTGTACCCAAAGGCTTCCGCTGAGAGCACTTTTTGATGGCAGAAAGTGGCACCGTACGTGTTTTTTCGGGTCTAACTCGGGTTCAGCTTCTTGTTGCGGTTAGGGTTATGTTTAGGGTTGTTAGGAAAGAGTGAAGACGCAGAGTCCTGTTGAGTGTGGGGTTGCGTAAAGGCTCCCCCAGGGAGTTCAGGTGTACCCAAAGGCTTCCGCTGAGAGCACTTTTTGATGGCAGAAAGTGGCACCGTACGTGTTTTTTCGGGTCTAACTCGGGTTCAGCTTCTTGTTGCGGTTAGGGTTATGTTTAGGGTTGTTAGGAAAGAGTGAAGACGCAGAGTCCTGTTGAGTGTGGGGTTGCGTAAAGGCTCCCCCAGGGAGTTCAGGTGTACCCAAAGGCTTCCGCTGAGAGCACTTTTTGATGGCAGAAAGTGGCACCGTACGTGTTTTTTCGGGTCTAACTCGGGTTCAGCTTCTTGTTGCGGTTAGGGTTATGTTTAGGGTTGTTAGGAAAGAGTGAAGACTCAGAGTCCTGTTGAGTGTGGGGTTGCGTAAAGGCTCCCCCAGGGAGTTCAGGTGTACCCAAAGGCTTCCGCTGAGAGCACTTTTTGATGGCAGAAAGTGGCACCGTACGTGTTTTTTCGGGTCTAACTCGGGTTCAGCTTCTTGTTGCGGTTAGGGTTATGTTTAGGGTTGTTAGGAAAGAGTGAAGACGCAGAGTCCTGTTGAGTGTGGGGTTGCGTAAAGGCTCCCCCAGGGAGTTCAGGTGTACCCAAAGGCTTCCGCTGAGAGCACTTTTTGATGGCAGAAAGTGGCACCGTACGTGTTTTTTCGGGTCTAACTCGGGTTGAGCTTCTTGTTGCGGTTAGGGTTATGTTTAGGGTTGTTAGGAAAGAGTGAAGACGCAGAGTCCTGTTGAGTGTGGGGTTGCGTAAAGGCTCCCCCAGGGAGTTCAGGTGTACCCAAAGGCTTCCGCTGAGAGCACTTTTTGATGGCAGAAAGTGGCACCGTACGTGTTTTTTCGGGTCTAACTCGGGTTCAGCTTCTTGTTGCGGTTAGGGTTATGTTTAGGGTTGTTAGGAAAGAGTGAAGACGCAGAGTCCTGTTGAGTGTGGGGTTGCGTAAAGGCTCCCCCAGGGAGTTCAGGTGTTCCCAAAGGCTTCCGCTGAGAGCACTTTTTGATGGCAGAAAGTGGCACCGTACGTGTTTTTTCGGGTCTAACTCGGGTTGAGCTTCTTGTTGCGGTTAGGCTTATGTTTAGGGTTGTTAGGAAAGAGTGAAGACGCAGAGTCCTGTTGAGTGTGGGGTTGCGTAAAGGCTCCCCCAGGGAGTTCAGGTGTACCCAAAGGCTTCCGCTGAGAGCACTTTTTGATGGCAGAAAGTGGCACCGTACGTGTTTTTTCGGGTCTAACTCGGGTTCAGCTTCTTGTTGCGGTTAGGGTTATGTTTAGGGTTGTTAGGAAAGAGTGAAGACGCAGAGTCCTGTTGAGTGTGGGGTTGTGTAAAGGCTCCCCTAGGGAGTTCAGGTGTTCCCAAAGGCTTCCGCTGAGAGCACTTTTTGATGGCAGAAAGTGGCACCGTACGTGTTTTTTCGGGTCTAACTCGGGTTCAGCTTCTTGTTGCGGTTAGGGTTATGTTTAGGGTTGTTAGGAAAGAGTGAAGACGCAGAGTCCTGTTGAGTGTGGGGTTGCGTAAAGGCTCCCCCAGGGAGTTCAGGTGTACCCAAAGGCTTCCGCTGAGAGCACTTTTTGATGGCAGAAAGTGGCACCGTACGTGTTTTTTCGGGTCTAACTCGGGTTCAGCTTCTTGTTGCGGTTAGGGTTATGTTTAGGGTTGTTAGGAAAGAGTGAAGACGCAGAGTCCTGTTGAGTGTGGGGTTGCGTAAAGGCTCCCCCAGGGAGTTCAGGTGTACCCAAAGGCTTCCGCTGAGAGCACTTTTGGATGGCAGAAAGTGGCACCGTACGTGTTTTTTCGGGTCTAACTCGGGTTCAGCTTCTTGTTGCGGTTAGGGTTATGTTTAGGGTTGTTAGGAAAGAGTGAAGACGCAGAGTCCTGTTGAGTGTGGGGTTGCGTAAAGGCTCCCCCAGGGAGTTCAGGTGTACCCAAAGGCTTCCGCTGAGAGCACTTTTTGATGGCAGAAAGTGGCACCGTACGTGTTTTTTCGGGTCTAACTCGGGTTCAGCTTCTTGTTGCGGTTAGGGTTATGTTTAGGGTTGTTAGGAAAGAGTGAAGACGCAGAGTCCTGTTGAGTGTGGGGTTGCGTAAAGGCTCCCCCAGGGAGTTCAGGTGTTCCCAAAGGCTTCCGCTGAGAGCACTTTTTGATGGCAGAAAGTGGCACCGTACGTGTTTTTTCGGGTCTAACTCGGGTTCAGCTTCTTGTTGCGGTTAGGGTTATGTTTAGGGTTGTTAGGAAAGAGTGAAGACGCAGAGTCCTGTTGAGTGTGGGGTTGCGTAAAGGCTCCCCCAGGGAGTTCAGGTGTACCCAAAGGCTTCCGCTGAGAGCACTTTTTGATGGCAGAAAGTGGCACCGTACGTGTTTTTTCGGGTCTAACTCGGGTTGAGCTTCTTGTTGCGGTTAGGGTTATGTTTAGGGTTGTTAGGAAAGAGTGAAGACGCAGAGTCCTGTTGAGTGTGGGGTTGCGTAAAGGCTCCCCCAGGGAGTTCAGGTGTACCCAAAGGCTTCCGCTGAGAGCACTTTTGGATGGCAGAAAGTGGCACCGTACGTGTTTTTTCGGGTCTAACTCGGGTTCAGCTTCTTGTTGCGGTTAGGGTTATGTTTAGGGTTGTTAGGAAAGAGTGAAGACGCAGAGTCCTGTTGAGTGTGGGGTTGCGTAAAGGCTCCCCCAGGGAGTTCAGGTGTACCCAAAGGCTTCCGCTGAGAGCACTTTTTGATGGCAGAAAGTGGCACCGTACGTGTTTTTTCGGGTCTAACTCGGGTTCAGCTTCTTGTTGCGGTTAGGGTTATGTTTAGGGTTGTTAGGAAAGAGTGAAGACGCAGAGTCCTGTTGAGTGTGGGGTTGCGTAAAGGCTCCCCCAGGGAGTTCAGGTGTACCCAAAGGCTTCCGCTGAGAGCACTTTTTGATGGCAGAAAGTGGCACCGTACGTGTTTTTTCGGGTCTAACTCGGGTTCAGCTTCTTGTTGCGGTTAGGGTTATGTTTAGGGTTGTTAGGAAAGAGTGAAGACGCAGAGTCCTGTTGAGTGCGGGGTTGCGTAAAGGCTCCCCCAGGGAGTTCAGGTGTACCCAAAGGCTTCCGCTCAGAGCACTTTTTGATGGCAGAAAGTGGCACCGTACGTGTTTTTTCGGGTCTAACTCGGGTTCAGCTTCTTGTTGCGGTTAGGGTTATGTTTAGGGTTGTTAGGAAAGAGTGAAGACGCAGAGTCCTGTTGAGTGTGGGGTTGCGTAAAGGCTCCCCCAGGGAGTTCAGGTGTACCCAAAGGCTTCCGCTGAGAGCACTTTTTGATGGCAGAAAGTGGCACCGTACGTGTTTTTTCGGGTCTAACTCGGGTTCAGCTTCTTGTTGCGGTTAGGGTTATGTTTAGGGTTGTTAGGAAAGAGTGAAGACGCAGAGTCCTGTTGAGTGTGGGGTTGCGTAAAGGCTCCCCCAGGGAGTTCAGGTGTACCCAAAGGCTTCCGCTGAGAGCACTTTTTGATGGCAGAAAGTGGCACCGTACGTGTTTTTTCGGGTCTAACTCGGGTTCAGCTTCTTGTTGCGGTTAGGGTTATGTTTAGGGTTGTTAGGAAAGAGTGAAGACGCAGAGTCCTGTTGAGTGTGGGGTTGCGTAAAGGCTCCCCCAGGGAGTTCAGGTGTACCCAAAGGCTTCCGCTGAGAGCACTTTTGGATGGCAGAAAGTGGCACCGTACGTGTTTTTTCGGGTCTAACTCGGGTTCAGCTTCTTGTTGCGGTTAGGGTTATGTTTAGGGTTGTTAGGAAAGAGTGAAGACGCAGAGTCCTGTTGAGTGTGGGGTTGCGTAAAGGCTCCCCCAGGGAGTTCAGGTGTACCCAAAGGCTTCCGCTGAGAGCACTTTTTGATGGCAGAAAGTGGCACCGTACGTGTTTTTTCGGGTCTAACTCGGGTTCAGCTTCTTGTTGCGGTTAGGGTTATGTTTAGGGTTGTTAGGAAAGAGTGAAGACGCAGAGTCCTGTTGAGTGTGGGGTTGCGTAAAGGCTCCCCCAGGGAGTTCAGGTGTACCCAAAGGCTTCCGCTGAGAGCACTTTTTGATGGCAGAAAGTGGCACCGTACGTGTTTTTTCGGGTCTAACTCGGGTTCAGCTTCTTGCTGCGGTTAGGGTTATGTTTAGGGTTGTTAGGAAAGAGCGAAGACGCAGAGTCCTGTTGAGTGTGGGGTTGCGTAAAGGCTCCCCCAGGGAGTTCAGGTGTACCCAAAGGCTTCCGCTGAGAGCACTTTTTGATGGCAGAAAGTGGCACCGTACGTGTTTTTTCGGGTCTAACTCGGGTTCAGCTTCTTGTTGCGGTTAGGGTTATGTTTAGGGTTGTTAGGAAAGAGTGAAGACGCAGAGTCCTGTTGAGTGTGGGGTTGCGTAAAGGCTCCCCCAGGGAGTTCAGGTGTACCCAAAGGCTTCCGCTGAGAGCACTTTTTGATGGCAGAAAGTGGCACCGTACGTGTTTTTTCGGGTCTAACTCGGGTTGAGCTTCTTGTTGCGGTTAGGGTTATGTTTAGGGTTGTTAGGAAAGAGTGAAGACGCAGAGTCCTGTTGAGTGTGGGGTTGCGTAAAGGCTCCCCCAGGGAGTTCAGGTGTACCCAAAGGCTTCCGCTGAGAGCACTTTTTGATGGCAGAAAGTGGCACCGTACGTGTTTTTTCGGGTCTAACTCGGGTTGAGCTTCTTGTTGCGGTTAGGGTTATGTTTAGGGTTGTTAGGAAAGAGTGAAGACGCAGAGTCCTGTTGAGTGTGGGGTTGCGTAAAGGCTCCCCCAGGGAGTTCACGTGTACCCAAAGGCTTCCGCTGAGAGCACTTTTTGATGGCAGAAAGTGGCACCGTACGTGTTTTTTCGGGTCTAACTCGGGTTCAGCTTCTTGTTGCGGTTAGGGTTATGTTTAGGGTTGTTAGGAAAGAGTGAAGACTCAGAGTCCTGTTGAGTGTGGGGTTGCGTAAAGGCTCCCCCAGGGAGTTCAGGTGTACCCAAAGGCTTCCGCTGAGAGCACTTTTTGATGGCAGAAAGTGGCACCGTACGTGTTTTTTCGGGTCTAACTCGGGTTCAGCTTCTTGTTGCGGTTAGGGTTATGTTTAGGGTTGTTAGGAAAGAGTGAAGACGCAGAGTCCTGTTGAGTGTGGGGTTGCGTAAAGGCTCCCCCAGGGAGTTCACGTGTACCCAAAGGCTTCCGCTGAGAGCACTTTTTGATGGCAGAAAGTGGCACCGTACGTGTTTTTTCGGGTCTAACTCGGGTTCAGCTTCTTGTTGCGGTTAGGGTTATGTTTAGGGTTGTTAGGAAAGAGTGAAGACGCAGAGTCCTGTTGAGTGTGGGGTTGCGTAAAGGCTCCCCCAGGGAGTTCAGGTGTACCCAAAGGCTTCCGCTGAGAGCACTTTTTGATGGCAGAAAGTGGCACCGTACGTGTTTTTTCGGGTCTAACTCGGGTTCAGCTTCTTGTTGCGGTTAGGGTTATGTTTAGGGTTGTTAGGAAAGAGTGAAGACGCAGAGTCCTGTTGAGTGTGGGGTTGCGTAAAGGCTCCCCCAGGGAATTCAGGTGTACCCAAAGGCTTCCGCTGAGAGCACTTTTTGATGGCAGAAAGTGGCACCGTACGTGTTTTTTCGGGTCTAACTCGGGTTGAGCTTCTTGTTCCGGTTAGGCTTATGTTTAGGGTTGTTAGGAAAGAGTGAAGACGCAGAGTCCTGTTGAGTGTGGGGTTGTGTAAAGGCTCCCCCAGGGAGTTCATGTGTTCCCAAAGGCTTCCGCTGAGAGCACTTTTTGATGGCAGAAAGTGGCACCGTACGTGTTTTTTCGGGTCTAACTCGGGTTCAGCTTCTTGTTGCGGTTAGGGTTATATTTAGGGTTGTTAGGAAAGAGTGAAGACGCAGAGTCCTGTTGAGTGTGCGGTTGCGTAAAGGCTCCCCCAGGGAGTTCAGGTGTACCCAAAGGCTTCCGCTGAGAGCACTTTTTGATGGCAGAAAGTGGCATCGTACGTGTTTTTTCGGGTCTAACTCGGGTTCAGCTTCTTGTTGCGGTTAGGGTTATGTTTAGGGTTGTTAGGAAAGAGTGAAGACGCAGAGTCCTGTTGAGTGTGGGGTTGCGTAAAGGCTCCCCCAGGGAGTTCAGGTGTACCCAAAGGCTTCCGCTGAGAGCACTTTTGGATGGCAGAAAGTGGCACCGTACGTGTTTTTTCGGGTCTAACTCGGGTTCAGCTTCTTGTTGCGGTTAGGGTTATGTTTAGGGTTGTTAGGAAAGAGTGAAGACGCAGAGTCCTGTTGAGTGTGGGGTTGCGTAAAGGCTCCCCCAGGGAGTTCAGGTGTACCCAAAGGCTTCCGCTGAGAGCACTTTTTGATGGCAGAAAGTGGCACCGTACGTGTTTTTTCGGGTCTAACTCGGGTTCAGCTTCTTGTTGCGGTTAGGGTTATGTTTAGTGTTGTTAGGAAAGAGTGAAGACGCAGAGTCCTGTTGAGTGTGGGGTTGCGTAAAGGCTCCCCCAGGGAGTTCAGGTGTACCCAAAGGCTTCCGCTGAGAGCACTTTTTGATGGCAGAAAGTGGCACCGTACGTGTTTTTTCGGGTCTAACTCGGGTTCAGCTTCTTGTTGCGGTTAGGGATATGTTTAGGGTTGTTAGGAAAGAGTGAAGACGCAGAGTCCTGTTGAGTGCGGGGTTGCGTAAAGGCTCCCCCAGGGAGTTCAGGTGTACCCAAAGGCTTCCGCTGAGAGCACTTTTTGATGGCAGAAAGTGGCACCGTACGTGTTTTTTCGGGTCTAACTCGGGTTCAGCTTCTTGTTGCGGTTAGGGTTATGTTTAGGGTTGTTAGGAAAGAGTGAAGACGCAGAGTCCTGTTGAGTGTGGGGTTGCGTAAAGGCTCCCCCAGGGAGTTCACGTGTACCCAAAGGCTTCCGCTGAGAGCACTTTTTGATGGCAGAAAGTGGCACCGTACGTGTTTTTTCGGGTCTAACTCGGGTTCAGCTTCTTGTTGCGGTTAGGGTTATGTTTAGGGTTGTTAGGAAAGAGTGAAGACGCAGAGTCCTGTTGAATGCGGGGTTGCGTAAAGGCTCCCCCAGGGAGTTCAGGTGTACCCAAAGGCTTCCGCTGAGAGCACTTTTTGATGGCAGAAAGTGGCATCGTACGTGTTTTTTCGGGTCTAACTCGGGTTGAGCTTCTTGTTGCGGTTAGGGTTATGTTTAGGGTTGTTAGGAAAGAGTGAAGACGCAGAGTCCTGTTGAGTGTGGGGTTGCGTAAAGGCTCCCCCAGGGAGTTCAGGTGTACCCAAAGGCTTCCGCTGAGAGCACTTTTGGATGGCAGAAAGTGGCACCGTACGTGTTTTTTCGGGTCTAACTCGGGTTGAGCTTCTTGTTGCGGTTAGGGTTATGTTTAGGGTTGTTAGGAAAGAGTGAAGACGCAGTGTCCTGTTGAGTGTGGGGTTGCGTAAAGGCTCCCCCAGGGAGTTCAGGTGTACCCAAAGGCTTCCGCTGAGAGCACTTTTTGATGGCAGAAAGTGGCACCGTACGTGTTTTTTCGGGTCTAACTCGGGTTCAGCTTCTTGTTGCGGTTAGGGTTATGTTTAGGGTTGTTAGGAAAGAGTGAAGACGCAGAGTCCTGTTGAGTGTGGGGTTGCGTAAAGGCTCCCCCAGGGAGTTCAGGTGTACCCAAAGGCTTCCGCTGAGAGCACTTTTGGATGGCAGAAAGTGGCACCGTACGTGTTTTTTCGGGTCTAACTCGGGTTCAGCTTCTTGTTGCGGTTAGGGTTATGTTTAGGGTTGTTAGGAAAGAGCGAAGACGCAGAGTCCTGTTGAGTGTGGGGTTGCGTAAAGGCTCCCCCAGGGAGGTCAGGTGTACCCAAAGGCTTCCGCTGAGAGCACTTTTTGATGGCAGAAAGTGGCACCGTACGTGTTTTTTCGGGTCTAACTCGGGTTGAGCTTCTTGTTGCGGTTAGGGTTATGTTTAGGGTTGTTAGGAAAGAGTGAAGACGCAGAGTCCTGTTGAGTGTGGGGTTGCGTAAAGGCTCCCCCAGGGAGTTCAGGTGTACCCAAAGGCTTCCGCTGAGAGCACTTTTTGATGGCAGAAAGTGGCACCGTACGTGTTTTTTCGGGTCTAACTCGGGTTCAGCTTCTTGTTGCGGTTAGGGTTATGTTTAGGGTTGTTAGGAAAGAGTGAAGACGCAGAGTCCTGTTGAGTGTGGGGTTGCGTAAAGGCTCCCCCAGGGAGTTCAGGTGTACCCAAAGGCTTCCGCTGAGAGCACTTTTTGATGGCAGAAAGTGGCACCGTACGTGTTTTTTCGGGTCTAACTCGGGTTCAGCTTCTTGTTGCGGTTAGGGTTATGTTTAGGGTTGTTAGGAAAGAGTGAAGACGCAGAGTCCTGTTGAGTGTGGGGTTGCGTAAAGGCTCCCCCAGGGAGTTCAGGTGTACCCAAAGGCTTCCGCTGAGAGCACTTTTTGATGGCAGAAAGTGGCACCGTACGTGTTTTTTCGGGTCTAACTCGGGTTCAGCTTCTTGTTGCGGTTAGGGTTATGTTTAGGGTTGTTAGGAAAGAGTGAAGACGCAGAGTCCTGTTGAGTGTGGGGTTGCGTAAAGGCTCCCCCAGGGAGTTCAGGTGTACCCAAAGGCTTCCGCTGAGAGCACTTTTTGATGGCAGAAAGTGGCACCGTACGTGTTTTTTCGGGTCTAACTCGGGTTCAGCTTCTTGTTGCGGTTAGGGTTATGTTTAGGGTTGTTAGGAAAGAGTGAAGACGCAGAGTCCTGTTGAGTGTGGGGTTGCGTAAAGGCTCCCCCAGGGAGTTCACGTGTACCCAAAGGCTTCCGCTGAGAGCACTTTTTGATGGCAGAAAGTGGCACCGTACGTGTTTTTTCGGGTCTAACTCGGGTTCAGCTTCTTGTTGCGGTTAGGGTTATGTTTAGGGTTGTTAGGAAAGAGTGAAGACGCAGAGTCCTGTTGAGTGTGGGGTTGCGTAAAGGCTCCCCCAGGGAGTTCAGGTGTACCCAAAGGCTTCCGCTGA
This sequence comes from Anser brachyrhynchus, assembly GCF_964034855.1. Taxonomy (NCBI): domain Eukaryota; kingdom Metazoa; phylum Chordata; class Aves; order Anseriformes; family Anatidae; genus Anser; species Anser brachyrhynchus. The sequence goes on along the minus strand of NW_027663814.1, from coordinate 5,337 downwards.
GAGCACTTTTGGATGGCAGAAAGTGGCACCGTACATGTTTTTTCGGGTCTAACTCGGGTTCAGCTTCTTGTTGCGGTTAGGGTTATGTTTAGGGTTGTTAGGAAAGCGTGAAGACGCAGAGTCCTGTTGAGTGTGGGGTTGCGTAAAGGCTCCCCCAGGGAGTTCACGTGTACCCAAAGGCTTCCGCTGAGAGCACTTTTTGATGGCAGAAAGTGGCACCGTACGTGTTTTTTCGGGTCTAACTCGGGTTCAGCTTCTTGTTGCGGTTAGGGTTATGTTTAGGGTTGTTAGGAAAGAGCGAAGACGCAGAGTCCTGTTGAGTGTGGGGTTGCGTAAAGGCTCCCCCAGGGAGTTCAGGTGTACCCAAAGGCTTCCGCTGAGAGCACTTTTTGATGGCAGAAAGTGGCACCGTACGTGTTTTTTCGGGTCTAACTCGGGTTCAGCTTCTTGTTGCGGTTAGGGTTATGTTTAGGGTTGTTAGGAAAGAGTGAAGACGCAGAGTCCTGTTGAGTGTGGGGTTGCGTAAAGGCTCCCCCAGGGAGTTCAGGTGTACCCAAAGGCTTCCGCTCAGAGCACTTTTTGATGGCAGAAAGTGGCACCGTACGTGTTTTTTCGGGTCTAACTCGGGTTCAGCTTCTTGTTGCGGTTAGGGTTATGTTTAGGGTTGTTAGGAAAGAGTGAAGACGCAGAGTCCTGTTGAGTGCGGGGTTGCGTAAAGGCTCCCCCAGGGAGTTCAGGTGTACCCAAAGGCTTCCGCTGAGAGCACTTTTTGATGGCAGAAAGTGGCACCGTACGTGTTTTTTCGGGTCTAACTCGGGTTCAGCTTCTTGTTGCGGTTAGGGTTATGTTTAGGGTTGTTAGGAAAGAGTGAAGACGCAGAGTCCTGTTGAGTGTGGGGTTGCGTAAAGGCTCCCCCAGGGAGTTCAGGTGTACCCAAAGGCTTCCGCTGAGAGCACTTTTTGATGGCAGAAAGTGGCACCGTACGTGTTTTTTCGGGTCTAACTCGGGTTCAGCTTCTTGTTGCGGTTAGGGTTATGTTTAGGGTTGTTAGGAAAGAGTGAAGACGCAGAGTCCTGTTGAGTGTGCGGTTGCGTAAAGGCTCCCCCAGGGAGTTCAGGTGTACCCAAAGGCTTCCGCTGAGAGCACTTTTTGATGGCAGAAAGTGGCATCGTACGTGTTTTTTCGGGTCTAACTCGGGTTCAGCTTCTTGTTGCGGTTAGGGTTATGTTTAGGGTTGTTAGGAAAGAGTGAAGACGCAGAGTCCTGTTGAGTGTGGGGTTGCGTAAAGGCTCCCCCAGGGAGTTCAGGTGTACCCAAAGGCTTCCGCTGAGAGCACTTTTTGATGGCAGAAAGTGGCACCGTACGTGTTTTTTCGGGTCTAACTCGGGTTCAGCTTCTTGTTGCGGTTAGGGTTATGTTTAGGGTTGTTAGGAAAGAGTGAAGACGCAGAGTCCTGTTGAGTGTGGGGTTGCGTAAAGGCTCCCCCAGGGAGTTCAGGTGTACCCAAAGGCTTCCGCTGAGAGCACTTTTTGATGGCAGAAAGTGGCACCGTACGTGTTTTTTCGGGTCTAACTCGGGTTCAGCTTCTTGTTGCGGTTAGGGTTATGTTTAGGGTTGTTAGGAAAGAGTGAAGACGCAGAGTCCTGTTGAGTGTGGGGTTGCGTAAAGGCTCCCCCAGGGAGTTCAGGTGTACCCAAAGGCTTCCGCTGAGAGCACTTTTTGATGGCAGAAAGTGGCACCGTACGTGTTTTTTCGGGTCTAACTCGGGTTCAGCTTCTTGTTGCGGTTAGGGTTATGTTTAGGGTTGTTAGGAAAGAGTGAAGACGCAGAGTCCTGTTGAGTGCGGGGTTGCGTAAAGGCTCCCCCAGGGAGTTCAGGTGTACCCAAAGGCTTCCGCTGAGAGCACTTTTTGATGGCAGAAAGTGGCACCGTACGTGTTTTTTCGGGTCTAACTCGGGTTCAGCTTCTTGTTGCGGTTAGGGTTATGTTTAGGGTTGTTAGGAAAGAGTGAAGACGCAGAGTCCTGTTGAGTGTGGGGTTGCGTAAAGGCTCCCCCAGGGAGTTCAGGTGTACCCAAAGGCTTCCGCTGAGAGCACTTTTTGATGGCAGAAAGTGGCACCGTACGTGTTTTTTCGGGTCTAACTCGGGTTGAGCTTCTTGTTGCGGTTAGGGTTATGTTTAGGGTTGTTAGGAAAGAGTGAAGACGCAGAGTCCTGTTGAGTGTGCGGTTGCGTAAAGGCTCCCCCAGGGAGTTCAGGTGTACCCAAAGGCTTCCGCTGAGAGCACTTTTTGATGGCAGAAAGTGGCATCGTACGTGTTTTTTCGGGTCTAACTCGGGTTCAGCTTCTTGTTGCGGTTAGGGTTATGTTTAGGGTTGTTAGGAAAGAGTGAAGACGCAGAGTCCTGTTGAGTGTGGGGTTGCGTAAAGGCTCCCCCAGGGAGTTCAGGTGTACCCAAAGGCTTCCGCTGAGAGCACTTTTTGATGGCAGAAAGTGGCACCGTACGTGTTTTTTCGGGTCTAACTCGGGTTCAGCTTCTTGTTGCGGTTAGGGTTATGTTTAGGGTTGTTAGGAAAGAGTGAAGACGCAGAGTCCTGTTGAGTGTGGGGTTGCGTAAAGGCTCCCCCAGGGAGTTCAGGTGTACCCAAAGGCTTCCGCTGAGAGCACTTTTTGATGGCAGAAAGTGGCACCGTACGTGTTTTTTCGGGTCTAACTCGGGTTCAGCTTCTTGTTGCGGTTAGGGTTATGTTTAGGGTTGTTAGGAAAGAGTGAAGACGCAGAGTCCTGTTGAGTGTGGGGTTGCGTAAAGGCTCCCCCAGGGAGTTCAGGTGTACCCAAAGGCTTCCGCTGAGAGCACTTTTTGATGGCAGAAAGTGGCACCGTACGTGTTTTTTCGGGTCTAACTCGGGTTCAGCTTCTTGTTGCGGTTAGGGTTATGTTTAGGGTTGTTAGGAAAGAGCGAAGACGCAGAGTCCTGTTGAGTGTGGGGTTGCGTAAAGGCTCCCCCAGGGAGTTCAGGTGTACCCAAAGGCTTCCGCTGAGAGCACTTTTGGATGGCAGAAAGTGGCACCGTACGTGTTTTTTCGGGTCTAACTCGGGTTCAGCTTCTTGTTGCGGTTAGGGTTATGTTTAGGGTTGTTAGGAAAGAGTGAAGACGCAGAGTCCTGTTGAGTGTGGGGTTGCGTAAAGGCTCCCCCAGCGAGTTCAGGTGTACCCAAAGTCTTCCGCTGAGAGCACTTTTTGATGGCAGAAAGTGGCACCGTACGTGTTTTTTCGGGTCTTACTCGGGTTCAGCTTCTTGTTGCGGTTAGGGTTATGTTTAGGGTTGTTAGGAAAGAGTGAAGACGCAGAGTCCTGTTGAGTGTGGGGTTGCGTAAAGGCTCCCCCAGGGAGTTCAGGTGTACCCAAAGGCTTCCGCTGAGAGCACTTTTTGATGGCAGAAAGTGGCACCGTACGTGTTTTTTCGGGTCTAACTCGGGTTCAGCTTCTTGTTGCGGTTAGGGTTATGTTTAGGGTTGTTAGGAAAGAGTGAAGACGCAGAGTCCTGTTGAGTGTGGGGTTGCGTAAAGGCTCCCCCAGGGAGTTCAGGTGTACCCAAAGGCTTCCGCTGAGAGCACTTTTTGATGGCAGAAAGTGGCACCGTACGTGTTTTTTCGGGTCTAACTCGGGTTCAGCTTCTTGTTGCGGTTAGGGTTATGTTTAGGGTTGTTAGGAAAGAGTGAAGACGCAGAGTCCTGTTGAGTGTGCGGTTGCGTAAAGGCTCCCCCAGGGAGTTCAGGTGTACCCAAAGGCTTCCGCTGAGAGCACTTTTTGATGGCAGAAAGTGGCACCGTACGTGTTTTTTCGGGTCTAACTCGGGTTCAGCTTCTTGTTGCGGTTAGGGTTATGTTTAGGGTTGTTAGGAAAGAGTGAAGACGCAGAGTCCTGTTGAGTGTGGGGTTGCGTAAAGGCTCCCCCAGGGAGTTCAGGTGTACCCAAAGGCTTCCGCTGAGAGCACTTTTTGATGGCAGAAAGTGGCACCGTACGTGTTTTTTCGGGTCTAACTCGGGTTCAGCTTCTTGTTGCGGTTAGGGTTATGTTTAGGGTTGTTAGGAAAGAGCGAAGACGCAGAGTCCTGTTGAGTGTGGGGTTGCGTAAAGGCTCCCCCAGGGAGTTCAGGTGTACCCAAAGGCTTCCGCTGAGAGCACTTTTTGATGGCAGAAAGTGGCACCGTACGTGTTTTTTCGGGTCTAACTCGGGTTCAGCTTCTTGTTGCGGTTAGGGTTATGTTTAGGGTTGTTAGGAAAGAGTGAAGACGCAGAGTCCTGTTGAGTGTGGGGTTGCGTAAAGGCTCCCCCAGGGAGTTCAGGTGTACCCAAAGGCTTCCGCTGAGAGCACTTTTTGATGGCAGAAAGTGGCACCGTACGTGTTTTTTCGGGTCTAACTCGGGTTCAGCTTCTTGTTGCGGTTAGGGTTATGTTTAGGGTTGTTAGGAAAGAGTGAAGACGCAGAGTCCTGTTGAGTGTGGGGTTGCGTAAAGGCTCCCCCAGGGAGTTCAGGTGTACCCAAAGGCTTCCGCTGAGAGCACTTTTTGATGGCAGAAAGTGGCACCGTACGTGTTTTTTCGGGTCTAACTCGGGTTCAGCTTCTTGTTGCGGTTAGGGTTATGTTTAGGGTTGTTAGGAAAGAGTGAAGACGCAGAGTCCTGTTGAGTGTGGGGTTGCGTAAAGGCTCCCCCAGGGAGTTCAGGTGTACCCAAAGGCTTCCGCTGAGAGCACTTTTTGATGGCAGAAAGTGGCACCGTACGTGTTTTTTCGGGTCTAACTCGGGTTCAGCTTCTTGTTGCGGTTAGGGTTATGTTTAGGGTTGTTAGGAAAGAGTGAAGACGCAGAGTCCTGTTGAGTGTGGGGTTGCGTAAAGGCTCCCCCAGGGAGTTCAGGTGTACCCAAAGGCTTCCGCTGAGAGCACTTTTTGATGGCAGAAAGTGGCACCGTACGTGTTTTTTCGGGTCTAACTCGGGTTCAGCTTCTTGTTGCGGTTAGGGTTATGTTTAGGGTTGTTAGGAAAGAGCGAAGACGCAGAGTCCTGTTGAGTGTGGGGTTGCGTAAAGGCTCCCCCAGGGAGTTCAGGTGTACCCAAAGGCTTCCGCTGAGAGCACTTTTTGATGGCAGAAAGTGGCACCGTACGTGTTTTTTCGGTCTAACTCGGGTTCAGCTTCTTGTTGCGGTTAGGGTTATGTTTAGGGTTGTTAGGAAAGAGTGAAGACGCAGAGTCCTGTTGAGTGTGGGGTTGCGTAAAGGCTCCCCCAGGGAGTTCAGGTGTACCCAAAGGCTTCCGCTGAGAGCACTTTTGGATGCAG